>NC_060181.1:53959653-54188511 GCF_021184085.1 Oncorhynchus gorbuscha | reverse complement strand
GTCTCAGTGCAGCTCCTTCCAATAGGGCGCTTTCCCTTTAATTCCCAATTAAATAGCCAGTATCAGCTGCGCAAAAGTGGGGGTTGTGATGGAGACGTGCATGAGGATGTGTTCAACCCTCAGTTCCGAAGCTTCTCTATTCCGTTTGTTTTGTTGCCGTTAAACGTGTGTTTTGTAGCCTAAGAGAGTTTACCCAGGATCGGATCCACTCTTTGCGTCCCTGGACTACACCTCTCCGTTCTTCGTGGCCTTTCTCCGCTGGAGATCTATTGGCGGATTGGATTGTCTGACTGACCGACTGACTACCACCTTTTGTATACGGTATTTCATTTGTTTGGATGTGATGTATACTGTGATTTGTGTAGTTAGTGGTAGTTGAGGACTTAATTAAGAGTTGATCCGCTTTAAGGTTCTGTGGTAAAGTAATTGTTATATTGATTGTATGTTTAATACTGGGTTTACGCTACACGGAACGAACGGACAAACATCGCGTGACAAAAGTCACTTGAGTTCACTGAACTCCTTTACCGGGCAGGACTCTTTTTAGGCCCGAGGTACAGGACATTTCTGGAGGAACCAGAACTCATTGTGATATTATTATATATGTGTGTAATCATTGTTGTTGCTAATACAACCCACGCAACAGAATATAATTGTTTTTGAAGTTCTTTTCAATGTTTTAAGGGTTTATGAAAAGTTTATTTCCATCCTGACTTTTACATACGTCCTTTGTATTGGTGTAGACTTGACGGACCAGATGGGACTCATTCCCACCCAAACTAAAAGGAGAAACTAATGTTTTCTCTGGTAGGCACAACCTACCTGGCACCCCTATAAATAATAACCTCAAGTCAAAACCGTTACATAAAAAATGGCACCCCAGATGGGACAGCTCAACATTGAGAACTAACCAAAGCAAATATTTTGTGTGGAATTAAAACAATGGATTCACCCCAAGATAATGTGCTCATCCATGTCATACCTGTCAATGGGAATACACAGGGCCATTCTGACCATCAAGCTGACAACGCAAATCATAATGTGAATGGAGATAATGGAGTTGCTTTGGGCCAGAGCCCTGGGAATCTGAATGCCCGGCCTGAGCCACAGGCCACAGGAGGTCTAACCAGTTACTCACTTATTGACATGGATCTGTGTGGAAGTACTGAGCTAGCCCTCCCTCTGACACCCAACCTTCCTCCATTGTCTGGTTTATCTCCAGAGGTTGTAGTCTTACAACTTCAAGGTGACATCCTTGATATTCGTCGGACTCAACAACATCTCCAAACTCTTATCCACCATAATTTCAAATGTCTGAGGGAAGAGCAACAACAGAGTGCCATGGAATTCAGAAACTCACTGAGCACTCTAACCCACATGCTGACAGAGCTCAGTGAGAGTGGAAGACGGGAAATTACTGGTGCCCTGGACAGGCAGTTTGACTACCAACGAAACCAACTCACTGCCACTCTCCAATGGCGCCTGCAACATCACCACACTGAGGTCCTCAAGGACGTTAATTCTGTTTTTTCTCCCATGGTTAACACTGTAGGCCACTTGCAGAGAGAACTCTCTAATTGTGTTAAAATGTTGGATGACGTGTCTGTGGACATGGCCTCCATTAGGCACAACTCCTTACACAGAGTTTCTCTGGTGTCCACTTCTGTTCAGACCACTGAGGGCCAAGCTGGCACCTCTGAACAGCCAAGACAAGGCAATGCTACAGTCACCACTGTCGATGGACTGGTTCGCTTGGGACAGCAGTTTGAGAAGGACAGAGAATGCCAACAGCAATATGACCAGAGAAAGAAACAGACACCCAAACAGTTGCCCAAGACAGACCATCAACAACAGCCAGAGTCTCCAGCCAAGACCCCTCTCATGTTCTGTTGGAGATGTAGCCAAAAGGGACATTCTTCAGCTACATGTCCAAGACCGTATCAAGTAAACCCTTCCAGAAACCACAAATCGCAACAGGCCAACACACCTAACTCTCTTCGCAGCAATGACCATCCTTCTCTGGGTGCTTTAACCAGAGCTGAAACCCCAAGAGTCACTGCCTACGCCCCCCCATCGACATCCCCTTCCTTTCAGTTAATACCGCACCAATCAGAAGCTAAAAAGTTACATGATTGGGGTTCAAATGTGGCACTCTTCTCTGCCGTTGCTCCGGTACCACTAACCCTTGATAATCCTTCTGACGATCTCCTTTTACAGGCTGTGAGAAGAGCTCAGCTGGAACAGCCAGAGGAGTTACGGCTGTTGGAACAGCTGCAGAATAATGCTGATGTATGTACTTCAAAGCTAGGACGCACCGGGCTCCTGAAGCACAAAATATTCCTTACACAGGAAATGCCGATCAAGCTAAAGCCATATCGTTTGTCCCCAGCGAAGCTAATCATCCAAAAGGGACTCATAAATGATATGTTAGCACAAGATATAATAGAACGTTCCTCCTCTCCCTGGGCTGCTCCTGTTGTCCTCATCCCAAAAAAGACTGGTGGTCTTAGATTTTGTGTGGACTATAGGAAGACCAACAATGTTTCTCAGACTGATGCCTATCCTCTTCCTACCATCCATGAGATCCTGGAGTCATTGTCTGGCGCTGTTGTGTTCACTACCCTTGACCTCAATAGTGGTTATTGGCAGGTTGAGATGGACCAGGAAAGCAAGGACAAGACTGCGTTTGTCTGTGCCGAGGGCTTGTTTTCCTTTAAGGTGATGCCCTTTGGATTAAAGAATGCCCCTGCCACTTTCCAAAGACTCATGGAGATTGCGTTAGGTGAGCTCAAAGGGAAGATCTGTTTCGTCTACCTGGACGATATAATTATCTACTCTCAGAACAGAGAAAGACACTTTCAAGATCTTCAAGCAGTGTTGGACAAGCTAAGAGAAGCTGGTCTGACCTTAAATATGAAGAAGAGCAACTTCTGCCAAACCTCCCTGAAGTTCCTTGGCCATATTGTGTCTTTCGACGGCATTCATGTGGATTCTGAAAAGACAAAGGCTGTACAAGACTTCCCTGTGCCAACCACACTCAAGGCCCTTCAACGGTTCCTTGGTATGGCTGGATGGTACCATCGGTTTGTGTCGAACTTCTCCCAGGTGGCAGAACCCCTCAACGCGATGAAGCGAAAAGGAGCGAAATTCCAATGGACGGCAGAGTGCCAGACTTCCTTTGAAACCCTGAAACGACATCTCGTCACACCTCCCATTTTAGGTCATCCCAACTTTGATTGCCCTTTTGTTGTTTACACTGATGCAAGTGATGTTGGACTTGGTGCTGTCCTAGTCCAACAGACTGGACTTGGCACTGAAGAAGTGCTAGCGTTCGCCAGTCGGACATTGAATGGAGCAGAACGGAACTACTCCACAACAGAGCAAGAGTGCCTTGCAGTGGTCTGGGCTTTGGAAAAGTGGAGGTACTACTTGGAGGGAAGACACTTCACTGTGGTCACTGACCATTCCTCCCTTGTGTGGGTGTTCAAGACCAACAAACCAAGCACCAGACTCATAAGATGGGCTCTACGGTTGCAAGAGTTCACATTTGCAGTGGAATACAGGAAAGGAAAATACAACACTGTTCCAGATGCCTTGTCCAGAGCTCCTACTTGTGATAACGGTGGCCCTGATCTTACATGTGCTACTGTCCTGTCAAGCAGTCGAGACTCGCCCAAAACAGACTTTCCCATCTCTGATGAGGCAATATGGAAAGCTCAACAGGATGATCCAGAAGTACAGGCTTTGTACCAGACTATCCTGGAAGATGGAGAAAAGATGGTCAATCCTACCACAAAGCTGACCATCATTGAAGATAAAGTCTACCGAGTCGTACAACTACCTCACAGAACACTCTACCAACTGTACATACCGGACACTCTACGCCTACAACTGCTTCAACATTTCCATGAAGACCCATTAGCTGGTCATTTGGGCAGGTTCAAAACCTACAAGCGGTTGCAAGCGTTACTCTACTGGCCACATCTGAGCATGGATGTGAAGTCACACATCCGAAATTGTCAGGTTTGTCAAATGTACAAACCAGAAGGTAGAAAGCCTGCTGGCAAGTTGCAGCAAACGGTGGTTACCCGACCTTGGGAAATGTTAGGAGTGGATTTGATGGGTCCATTTCCTAGAAGCTCCAATCAGAATGTGTACATACTTGTTTTTGTTGATTACTATTCAAAGTGGGTGGAACTCTTTTCCCTGCGTCAGGCCACAGCAAGGACCGTCTCTAACATCCTTACGAAAGAGATCCTGAC
The DNA here is from genome assembly GCF_021184085.1 of Oncorhynchus gorbuscha. NCBI lineage: Eukaryota > Metazoa > Chordata > Actinopteri > Salmoniformes > Salmonidae > Oncorhynchus > Oncorhynchus gorbuscha. Next base: position 54,184,249 of record NC_060181.1, on the reverse strand, counting down.
TCGCTGGGGAGTGCCTGATTACATCCTGTCTGATCGAGGTTCCCAATTTGTCTCTGATCTCTTTGAGGAGACCTGCCAAAGATGGAACCTGAGGCAGAAGTTGACCACGGCCTATCACCCACAGACCAATCTCACTGAGAGAGTAAATCGAACCTTGAAGACAATGATTGCTTCCTATGTAGGGACCCAGCACAAACACTGGGACAAGCACCTTCATGAGTTTCGATTTGCCCTGAATTCTGCTGTGCAAGAGTCCACTGGAGTCACACCTGCAGAGCTGAACCTAAGTCGTCCTCTCCGAGGACCCTTGGATATGGTGCTACAGCCCCAGCAGCTTACTCCAGACGCTGCTTGCTATGACCAGGTAGGCCATCTCCATGACTTGAGAGCTCTTGTCTCAAAGAACATGATCCAGGCTCGACTCAAGCAGAAGAGAAATTATGATAAGAACAGACGAGACATGCAGTTCCAGCTTCGTGATCGGGTGTGGCTTCGCTCTCATCCTTACTCGAAAGCTGAACAATTCTTCTCAGCCAAGCTCGCTCCTAAATGGCAAGGACCATATAGGATTGTGGAGCAGATGGGCCCTTTGAACTACCGAGTGGTGAAAGAGGACACAGGTGAAGATATGCGCATCGTCCATGTCTCACGCCTTAAGGCCTGTTACCCCTCGGCTGAGGAAATGGAGGCGATTGAGCGCCGCAAGGTCCTGGATATCTTTGAAGAGGAAAGTGAGGAGACTTTTCTCGGATTCCCAGACCCAGAAGTCTCGCACCTTAAGGCCTGTGACCCCTCAGCTGAGGAGCGTGAGCTCCAAAAAGTAATGAATATTTTTGTAGAGGAAAGCGATGAGGAGACCTTTCTCGGTTTCCCGACCAAGATGTGCCTTCCAGGGCAATGGTCGGCTTTTTCCAGGGGAGGGGTGTGTGACGGCCCTGAATTTTTATGAACCGTCTCAGTGCAGCTCCTTCCAATAGGGCGCTTTCCCTTTAATTCCCAATTAAATAGCCAGTATCAGCTGCGCAAAAGTGGGGGTTGTGATGGAGACGTGCATGAGGATGTGTTCAACCCTCAGTTCCGAAGCTTCTCTATTCCGTTTGTTTTGTTGCCGTTAAACGTGTGTTTTGTAGCCTAAGAGAGTTTACCCAGGATCGGATCCACTCTTTGCGTCCCTGGACTACACCTCTCCGTTCTTCGTGGCCTTTCTCCGCTGGAGATCTATTGGCGGATTGGATTGTCTGACTGACCGACTGACTACCACCTTTTTGTATACGGTATTTCATTTGTTTGGATGTGATGTATACTGTGATTTGTGTAGTTAGTGGTAGTTGAGGACTTAATTAAGAGTTGATCCGCTTTAAGGTTCTGTGGTAAAGTAATTGTTATATTGATTGTATGTTTAATACTGGGTTTACGCTACACGGAACGAACGGACAAACATCGCGTGACAAAAGTCACTTGAGTTCACTGAACTCCTTTACCGGGCAGGACTCTTTTTAGGCCCGAGGTACAGGACATTTCTGGAGGAACCAGAACTCATTGTGATATTATTATATATGTGTGTAATCATTGTTGTTGCTAATACAACCCACGCAACAGAATATAATTGTTTTTGAAGTTCTTTTCAATGTTTTAAGGGTTTATGAAAAGTTTATTTCCATCCTGACTTTTACATACGTCCTTTGTATTGGTGTAGACTTGACGGACCAGATGGGACTCATTCCCACCCAAACTAAAAGGAGAAACTAATGTTTTCTCTGGTAGGCACAACCTACCTGGCACCCCTATAAATAATAACCTCAAGTCAAAACCGTTACAACTGGGAAAAGCTGTTGAAGGATGATAGATGCCACTGTAAAATAACATTAAAACATTACACATAGAGCACTGCACTTCAGGTGTCTCTCAGGAATGAATACATTTTAAAAGATGCCTTGCACGATCCAAATAGAATACATGTAATCTTAAAATGCTTCAAGGCGGCGGTCTTGGAATATTGAAAGTGACAGCTATTTTATTTCATGATTAAAACTTGTTGAGCCCAAGAGGCATGTGTATGAAGTCTGTTAATCAAACAAACTTTATCACGCTCATACCTCCGGCTACAGTCAGTGAATGTCCTTCCAGTGACCTTTTAAATGACACAATCATTCTCAACCATTCAGGCAGACCTGTGGCTCAGCCCAATTTGAATGCGATAATAGGCTTGCGTTTCAGGGAGGTAAAAAGACAAAAAATAATAATAATTGCCCGGCTCCAGACAATGCTCTGAAAAATGTATGAAACCAAGACCAGAAAATGTCCTGCACCTTCATGTCCCTCTCTGACCCCATTAAGTTGCCACGGCAACAGATTTTACAATGCAAACCAGCTAGACGATGATTGTCGTGGAGGAGACTGAGTGAACAATCTATGAAGAATAACTAATAAAATACAGGCATCTTTGTCCTGCAAAGCTTATATTTAAATCAAACGTATTTAATTCATAGTACGCTATCCACTCATATGCACAAGGCCTTGTTTCAATGGGGCTAAATGTACTCAGTAGCAGAATGTCACAGGGCTATGGTGGGGTGAAACAGTCATCCCATAATATATTGCCCTGGTGACCCAAGAGACCCGGGGGACTGTGGCAGGGACGTTGGTTTATTTGCTGTACATAAAACAGCATTTGTTTGGGATTGAACCTTTTAGGCTTTGGCTGGACCTGAAAAATGATTGGACGGATGAGCTCCTGAAAATAAAAGTAGATGATGAAAAAAAATGTTTTGTTTATCATTTGCAGCATACAGGAAGCCTGAACTAGGCAAATGCTACTCCATATACAGGGCCTTCGGACAGTATTCAGACCCCTTGACTTTTTCCACATTTTGATACAATACAGCCTTATTCTAAAATTTCTAAATACAAAATAATACTCAGAAGTCTACACACAATAACCCATAATGAAAAAGCAAAAACAGGTTTTTAGAAATCTTTGCATATTTATTAAAAGTAAAAACAGAAATTCCTTTTAAATAAGTATTCAGACCCTTTGCTATGAGACTCAACATTTAGCTCAGGTGCATCTTGTTTCCATTGATCATCCTTGAGATGTTTCTACAACTTGATTGGAGTCCACCAGTGGTGAATTCAATTGATTGGACAAGACTGGGAAAGGCACACACCTGTCTACATAATGTCTCACAGTTGACAGTGCATGTCAGAGCAATAACTAAGCCATGAGGTCAAAGGAATTGTCCGTAGAGCTTCGAGACAGGATTGTGTCGAGCCACAGATCTGGGGAAGGATACCAAAATATTTCTGCAGAATTGAAGGTCCCGAAGAACACAGTGGCCTCCATCATTCTTAAATGGAAAAAGTTTCCTAGAGCTGGTCACCCGGCCAAACTGAGCAATCGGGGGAGAAAGGGCCTTGGTCAGGAAGGTGACCAAGAACTCGATAGTCATTCTGACAGAGTTCCAGAGTTCCTCTATGGAGATGGGAGAACATGCCAGAGGTAAAATCATCTCTGCAGCACTCCACCAATCAGGCCTTTATGGTAGAGTAGCCAGACGGAAGGCAGTTTGGAGTTTGTCAAAAGTCACCTAAAGGACTCTTAGACCGTAAGAAACAAGATTCTCTGGTCTGATGAAACACTCTGCACCATCCATACAGTTAAGCATGGTGGTGGCAGCATCATGCTGTGAGGATGTTTTTCAGTGGCAGGGACTGGGAGACTAGTCAGGATCAATAGAAAGCTGAAAAGAGCAAAGTACAGAGAGATCCTTGATGAAAACCTGCTGCAGTGTGCTAAAGACCTCAGACTGGGGCGAAGGTTCACCTTCCAACAGGACAAAGAGAGGTATTGTGGTATTATGGGGTATTATGAGAAGATTGATGAGTAAAAAAAATTATAATTTTAGAATAAGGCTGTAATGTAACACATTTTGGAAAAAGTCAAGGGGTCTGAATACTTTCCAAATGCACTGTAGTTTAGCATGGACGAGCCCTTACCAGCATACTTTGGAAAAAGCTAATATTCATACGCCATGACTCAGTTCTCTAGATAATAGCATAGCCATAGCCAAAAACAACCCTAAATAAGCACGTGAGGTCCTCACAAACAGTTTCTGATTGATCAAATGTAACAGCTCAAAAGGTTACATTAACACATTCATCATGGTGAGATTTCCTGTTGGAAGGTAGAAGTGAAAGGAGGAATAATCCGTATCTTCAGAGGGGTGAAGTCAGGTGAAGTCAGGTGAAGTCAGTGAAGTCAGGGAACAACACAGTGGCATAGAGGTTTAATGTGGCTGCTCGCCAACGGCCTCATTGGGAGGAAGTAATATAGTAAGCTTTTAATAGACAACGATAGCCATTGTGTTTGCTTGTACCGTTTTGGCCTCAGGGTTAGACCAAAGCAGGAAGAGTGAGTGGACACTTCAATGACTTGTATGATTAGTGACTAAGTGCATGACTGATATTGGACTGTAAGCCAATTATTGCAAATTATTCTTTGTTCCCATGGTCCATTAGGCAGTTACAAAAGTGAGAAAACTGCTTGCGATGAAAATTGCACCCTTGACAAGGGAATTCATTTGACAAATTCTACATTTAGACATACATTTTCAATTGTAATTATGCTAATTCAGTTGGTTTTAGTTGTTTTTATTTATTTAATTTTATTAAGATCACCAGTAGCTGTTGCAAAAGCAGTCATTACTCTTCCTGAGGTCCACACAAAACATGAAACATGACATAATACAGAACATTAATAGGCAAGAACAGCTCAAGGACAGAAAGGCATACGTAGCCTACATATCAATGCATCACACAAACTATGTAGGTCAAATAGGGGAGAGGCGTGGTACCGTGAGGTGTTGCTTTATTTGTTTTCTGAAACCAGGTTTGCTGTTTATTTGAGCAATATGAGATGGAACGGAGTTCCATACAACAATGGCTCTATATAACACTGTATGCTTTCTTGATTTGTTCTGGATTTGGGGACTGTGTAAAGACCCCTGGTGGCATGTCTGGTGGGTAAGTGTGTGTCAGAGCTGTGTGTAATCCCAATCAATTTAGGATTTTCAATTTATAAAAACAATAAGTGATGCAGTCAGTCTCTCGTCAACTCTTAGCTAAGAGAGATTGGAATGCATAGTATGTACGTATATCAGCCCTCTGATTACAATGAAAAGCAAGACGTGCCGCTCTGTTCTGGGCCATCTGCAGCTTAACTAGGTCTTTCCTTGCAGCACTAGACCACACGACTGGACACTAATCAAGATTAGACTAAACTAGAGCCTGCAGAACTTGCTTTTTTGGAGTGTGGTGTCAAAACGTCAGAGCATCTCTTTATTATGGACAGACCTCTCCCCATCTTTAAGACCATTGAATCTATATGTTTTGACCATGACAGTTTACAATCAAGATAACAACAAGTAATTTAGTCTCCTCAACTTGTTCAACAGCCACACCATTCATTACCAGATTCAGCTGAGGGCTAGAACATCGGGAATGATTTGTACCAAATAAAATTATCTTAGTTTTAGAGATGTCCAGGACCAGTTTATTACTGGCCACCCATTCCAAAACAGACTGCAACTCTTTGTTAAGGGTTTCAGTGACTTCATTAGCTCCGGTTGATGATTGCATATATGGTTGAATTATCAGCATACATTGTCACACGTGCTTTGTTTAATGCCAGTGCCAGGTCATTGGTAAAAATAGAAAAGAGTAGAGGGCCGAGAGAGCTGCCCTGCAGTACACCACACTTTACATGTTTGACATTAGAAAAGCTTCTATTAAAGAAAACCCTTTGAGTTCTATTAGATAGATAGCTCTGAATCCCCGATATGGCAGAGGTTATGAATCCACGATACAACAAGTTATGGTCAATAATATCAAAGGCTGCACTGAAATCTAACACTACAGCTCCCACAATCTTCTTATTATCAATTTATTTTAACCAATTATCAGTAATTTGTGTCAGTGCAGTACATGTTGACTGCCTTTCTCTATAAACATGCTGAAAGTATGTTTTTAATTTGTTTACAGAGAAATAGCATTGTATTTGGTCAAACACAGTTTTTTCCAACAGTTTGCTAAGAGCTGGCAGCAAACATATATCTGCTGTTAGAACCAGTAAAGGCCGCTTTACCACTCTTGAGTAGCGGAATTACTTTGGCCTCCCTCCTGGCCTGGGGACAAATACATTTCTCTAGGCTCAGATTAAGCACATGACAGATAGAAGTGGCTATAGAGTCAGCTACCATCCTCAGTAGCTTTCCATCTAAGTTGTCAATGCCAGGAGTTTTGTCATTATTGATCAATAACAATATTTGTTCCACCTCTCCCGTACTAACTTTACACAATTGAAACTTATGCATGATACGATGTCTCACTGTTCGTTTTTGGCATTTCCTAAAGTTTGCCCACCTTACTATTAAACATATTTTTTTTAAAGTACAGGACAAATATATTGTTTATTATATAGCTATATTCACAGTACAAAACAACATTTCACACTCGATTACTGGTATACTGAAACTTCGGTACATTTTCAATACTAGAACATGAAAAACGTTTCGATACTAGAATTTTTGTTACTTTCAGTACCTATGTCAAATGTGTCTCACGTCATATGCGGATTGAGAGGATCAAGTCTGTCTAGTAATTTGTCTGAATCTTCTTAAAGGTTGCAGGAGTAAGCTAGCCTGGCTACTTGCACTTGCACACGCAGCTGACACAGCATGAGTTGCTTTTGAGGAGCAAGAGGGGAGAGAAAATGCAGACAGCATGGCTTCTTCAAATGAAAACACCATACTTTCACGCCCGCAGCTCGTTGACAAAACTGGCTCCAGAAGCGAACTATGGGAATACTTTGCTTTTAGAGTAGATGATGAGGGCAACTGAAACAACTATGCAAACAGTGTTAGTTACAAATCAGTGCAGGGGAGGTTAAGTTGCAAAACGACATAAAGAAATATTAACACGTGACATTTACATTGTAATTTTATTGTACTAGCAACTAAATTCTAATTATTTTTGAGTGAAACTGACATGAACGTACACTTACAGGCCAATTTATTAGGTACATCACCCCATTCACGGAAATGAATCGCTCCTACAGACAGTGAGTCACGTGGCCCGTGGCTTGCTATGTAAAGCAGACAGACAGGCATCGAGGTACTCAGTTACTGTTCGATTGAACATTAGAATGGGCAAAACTAGTAACCTAGGCGACTTTGAGAGTGGTATGATCTATGAAAGGCACTCATAACTTAGCTATGACAGTAAATTTAGACTACTTTGTGTTTGTCTGGGCGTGCTATCAGTAGCCAGTAGCCTACCAACAGCCCTGTGCAGAGCATTGCACCCTGGGAGTTAGATTGCACTCTGGGAATCGTAGTATGCTGTGTGAAATCAATTGCATTTCTATGGAGTGTAGACTATTGCAATATAGAAGCTTCAGAAATGAGCTTCCAAGTGTTATTATGTCATTTTGGAACTAAACGATTCATCTAATACATTAAACGATTTAGCTGTAATGAATAATGAATCATACTGTAGGTCTAAGAAAATCATTCGTCCCAAATGTATGGCCATAGTGTTACACTCGCTGATGGAAGGATGGGACCAAGGTGCGGCGTGGTAGGCGTACATCTTACTTTGTTTAATGAACACCGAAAAAACAACAAATACAAAATGTAAAGTTTAGTAGGGTTAAACAGCACAGTACCAAAACAAGATCCCACAAACTACAGGTGGGAAAAAGCTGCCTAGGTATGATCCCCAATCAGAGACAACGATAGACAGCTGCCTCTGATTGGGAACCATCCCCGGTCAACAAAGAAATAGAAAACATAGATTTGCCCACCCTAGTCACACCCTGACCTAACTAAAATAGAGAATAAAAGGGCTCTCTAAGCTAATACACTTCCTTTTCTTCTGTGGTATCATTTCGGTATCGAGTATCGTTTTGGTATTGTATATCGTTTCGGTATAGAGTATCGTGATACTAAACCTGGTATGGCATCAAAGCCACAATTCTGGTATTGTGACAACACTACACTCCATAGGAGGTCCTGTGTTAGGTTTCCATCCAATTGGCGACAGATTGTTATGCAAATATAAAGAAAATATGTGCATTTTCCCACCAGTAGTGTTTCCAGCAAACTGACCTGTTGCAGATAAAAATCCGTGCGTGATGATGTAGTGCACAGACAATTTTCTTTTTCGCTTATGTTTTCATGTAACAAAATAAAAATTGTGTTAAATTGCAAATGTGCCCACTCTGTTCTTGACACATGAACTCTAGCCAACAGCTAGCAGATACAGTGAGGGTAGGCTGTGCGGGTAGTTTACACAATTATATTATTATGGATGAGAGCGAAAGTATTTGTATTTGTCAAACAGAAGTCAAGCATCGATCATTATGTCACCAGAAATAGACCCTCGATATTCATTGGAAAGTAGAATCAAGCTCATGTCCGTGCACTTTCATCTGTAGCCTCATAAACTGAATGGCTTCCAGAATCGTCGTGGGAAGAACCATATCATCGCGGGACTCCAAGTTTACTTCGATATGATGGTTATAATATGTGAAACAAAAACATCCCACCATGTTGAACAAACAAATTATCTGTCAGCATTTATAAAATTGTACAGAAACGTCCTGTTTCTATCATAGCTGTTGTGTTTATATTTGTATTGTAGCTGTTCATTAAATAGCTTAACTTCCGTTCTGGATCAATATACGAATGAATGAAGCAAAGACCTTGTCCTTTACACCACTCTGGCATCTGCTCTTTCCTAATATAACAGATACCATTACAAGTCTTAGCCAAACTGAGACTCACCACGGATAGCCAATCACTATACCACACTTCACCTCACATACAGTGCATTCGGAAAGTACCCCTTCCCTTTTTGCACATTTTGTTACGTTACAACCTTACTCTAATGGGGATTTTTTTTAATGCCTCGTAAATCTACACACATTACCCCATAATGACAAAGTGAAAACAGGTTTTTAGAAATGTTTGCAAATTTATTAGAAATAAAAAGCCGTACTTATTTACATAAGTATTTCAGACTCTTTGCTATGAGAGCTCAGGTACATCCTGTTGGAAACAGGTACATCCTGTTTCCATTGATCATCCTTGAGACATTTCAACAACATGATTGGAGTCCATCTGTGGTAAATTCAATTGATTGGATATGATTTGGAAAGGCACATAAGTGCCTATATAAAGTCCCACAGTTATCAGAGCAAATACTAAGCCATGAGGTCGAAGAAATTGCCCGTAGAGGCCTTTATGGTAGAGTGGCCAGACAGAAGCCACTCCTCTGTAAAAGGCACATGACAGCCAGCTTGAAGTTTTTTCAAAAGGAACCTAAAGGACTCAGACCATGAGAAACAAGATTCTCTGGTCTGTTGAAACCAAGATAGAACTCTTTGGCATGAATGCCAAGAGTCACATCTGGAGGAAACCTGGCACTATCCCTACAGTAAAGCGTGGTGGTGGGAGCATCATGCTGTGAGGATGTTTTAGATTAGTCAGGATCAATGGGGATCAATGGAAAGCTGAACAGAGCAAAGTAGAGAGAGATCCTTGATGAAAACATGCTCCAGAGTGCTCAGGACCTCAGAGTGGGGTGGTCCACTTTCCAACAAGACAACGATTCTAAGCACACAGCCAAGACAATGCAGGAGCAGCTTCAGGACAAATCTCTGAATGTCCTTGAGTGGCCCAGCCAGAACCCGGACTTGAACCCGATCGAGCATCTCTGGTGAGACCTGAAAATAGATGTGCAGCAATTTTCCCCATCCAACCTGACAGAGCGTGAGACGATCTCCCGAGAAGAACGGAAGAAGCTTCCAAAATACAGGTGTGCCAAACTTGTAGCTTCTTACCCAAGAAGACGTGAGGCTGTAAACACTGCCAAAGGTGCTTCAACAAAGTACTGAGTAAAAGGTCTGAATACTTATTTAAATGTCATATTTACATTTTTTATTTGTAATACATTTGCACACATTTCTAAAAACCTGTTTTTTCTCCGTCACTATGGGGTAGATTGATGAGAAGAAAATAGTTAATAATTTTAGAATAAGGCTGTAACAAAAACAATGTAGAAAAAGTAAAGGGGTCTGAATACTACTTTCCAAATGCACTGTATTTTAATGACTGTATTTCCTATACCAGTATGTTATACACACAACACAAATTGCATGACAGGTAGCTATCGACAATTCAAGGAAAGATATATTGCCGGTTATTCAGCTACCCCCTCGCACTGATCAATTTATTCTAGTTTTGCAGCACAAAAAAGTCCATTAATCTCTAATTTGATCCCAGTTATTGATGGTGCACCTGCATCACATGGGCTAGACATAGTCGTCTCATGGTCTTGACTTTCTTTGATGTGATCAATGCTGAGGAAAGACAGAGGTATTTGCAGTCTGTAGACAGTTGTAAATGTCACACAGGAGATACTTTGAAGGTCAGAGTATCCACACAATGTAAGTGTCAGTTAAAACCTGCCGGCTTTAAAGTGAGAGTCCTATGTGCTTTGATAGAGTCGATTTCCAAACTTCTAAATGAGCAGTGACTGGTAGCTCTAACCCATGCTGGCCTAGTGCTGAGCCCTGTCAGCCAGGAACCCTTATCCAATACATCACTGTCTGCTCTCATTGGCCCTCCCTCCTCCTCACCACCAGGTGAGAGCCAATCAATACCCTAGACTCGTTAGGATGCCACTAAATGGCCTTTTCTGTCGAAACAGTGTGACACAGGATGGAGCGGTGCATTACTGTGTATTAAAAAGGCTACCTTAGGGGTGAGTGGAGTATTGTGGTTCATTGCAAATTAGGGTGGAGGGAGAATGTTGCCAGTTTTCCTGTTATGGGATTGGGAAATAAATGGGAATCCACTGGGCTGGAAACCCACTGTCTGGCTGATGACAGATTCCGATAAAGACAATCAACAGGCATTAGAGGCAGTCATATTCAACTGTCACACATGGGTGTGAGGAACACCACGGGAATGGAAGGGTTCTTCTCATCAGAGACCGAGACAGGTATCTCCCTTTCCCTCTATGTTCGTCTCCTGCTCTACTTCTATGTCAGAGACCTCACTGTTTCCGCGTCCCACATTGAAGAAAATGTCTACCTACATCTCTTTCATATCTCTGGAAGTATACATGTTTCCCTGTCTTTCTATTTTTTCTTACTCTTTATCTATGTGTATCTTTCTGAGAGAAGCGTTCTGTCTGTATTTTTGCCAGGTCTGTTGGGTATTCCAAATCAAAAGATATCTTCTACGCAACATAAGCAGGAAAAACACACTGGTGACTTGGAGAATAAGACACAGTGGCAGGATTTTTCTCTTATTATGATTATGCTGAACTAACAGACACATTGAGGCACACAGTGCAACTCCTAACAACTCATGTAAAACTAGGAACAATGAGATCAGAAGAGGCAAAAAGAGAAAAAAATATACTGTTGCAGACATAGTTTTAATAATTTTCCCTCACTGTTCAGAACTGTGATAATGGGGGAGCCAGCATTTGCTGGAATTGATTGGTGTCACAGTAGCCTCGCAACAGAGGGAGTAGAATAGTGAATACATCAAGCTTTGTAGTGGCCTCTGCACCGCAGAAACACAATATTTGTCTTTGAGAAAGGTGTAAGGATATCACATCCGTTCACCCCCCTCCCCATGCACGCACACACGCATGCACACGCGCACACACGCATGCACGCGCACACACTCACACCCACCTGGTGTATTCTCCCCTACTCTGAGGCCCTATGATGCAGCTTGAGGAGCCTCTATTGTTAATTAATGGCAGGCACCGGAGCATGGGATTTCTCATTAACCCCGGAGAACGATGCTGCAGAAGCATGCAAGTAGAAAAACACTCTAAAAGGGACGCCATTGTACTTTGATCCATTCCTTGCATCCTGCTCTACAGATCATTGGTAGCCGACAAGACTGAGGCCGTTCTTTACCTCTGGCTTCTTAATGGCAAGCGGCAGGGGAGTATAGTGACTTAATTTAATTAATTACGGAGCTAATCAGGTAAATTAGAGTGAATCCAGGTGGGGAGGAGGGTTACTGTGACGGAACCCAAAATTAAGCATATTGGTGGGGTGAGAGTGACACACAAAGTTCAGAGCTCTTCAGCAATCTGACAATCTAAAGAAAGATAAATAAACCTGGAGCATGGTCTGATATCACTGTTTAACTCAACCACAGTTTGTGGCTAAACAGTAAGTTCAAGCAGCCTACATCCAAGCTGAGCCGTCCTCTCTACACACTCTAAATTCTGCCTCCCCTGAACGCCTTTACCCTAACCATGGACTGTGTAGCTTTAGGGCTATGGGCCCACGCCAGATCCTCAATTTAGAATAAGCGGTGTGGATGAAAACAATGATTTACCAAGCACTCGCCTAGTGTGAGTAATGAAACGTGTCACACAGTGCACTGATGTGTGCCAAGGTGAACTCACCTCAGGGCAGTTGACAACACTGATCATCTTACCATCATTGGCTATGTCTGTGCAAATAGGGATGAGGATGAATCTGACCGTCTTTCAATGTGTCGGTATGAGTCAGTAAAATTAAATGTATTTGGAAGTGCATTTACGTGGGAAAGATTGTGCCAGCGGGTGCACGTATATGGGTGAGATTGCAGCAGTAGGTTCAGCAGGGGTCGACATATGTTAGAATGAGTCAAGATATATCTCTGCATTTGTGTAATCATAACTTGAGTCGTTCAGTGAGTGTCCATGTTTTGTTGTTGTGTACAAGTCAGAATGCGCAAGCATTTTTCATCGGTAAGTTCAAATTGGGTGAGTATGACTAACCTTGTATGGACAAGGGGCAGATGCCAGCCATTGTGAGCACTTCCGCATTTAAGACTTCAGTACTCTATGTGACCATATGTTTCAGTACCCATCAACATGTCCCTATGTCCCAACATTTCCACTACCTGTCCATTCCAGGAGCTGTGGCTGCACTGATCCCTGTGCCTTAGGGTGTCTGTCTGGGTGGGATTTCTCATGACATAACCGTATCCTGAACCACCCGCAATAACTGAGAGTATAATGAAACATCCAAGAGTGTATACATTATTTCAGCTCAATGCATTACCCAACATACAGTCTAAAACAAGAAACTGTTGTAAGGGAAGAAAAACATTTTTGTTGACATGTTACAGAATTACAGAGTTGACGGGTAAGATTTAGGACATAATAGAATTGAGTGGTTACTGAAACTACTAGTAAGGATAAAGGCCATGATACACTGGGAATTGTATTAAATAATATTGCCAAGCAATGTTGCCAGCAATAGTTGATGTAACGACAATGACTTGCGAAAGTATTCGGCCCCCTTGAACTTTGCGACCTTTTGCCACATTTCAGGCTTCAAACATAAATATATGAAACTGTATTTTTTTTGTGAAGAATCAACAACAAGTGGGACACAATCATGAAGTGGAACGACATTTATTGGATATTTAAAACTTTTTTAACAAATCAAAAACTGAAAAATTGGGCGTGCAAAATTATTCAGCCCCTTTACTTTCAGTGCAGCAAACTCTCTCCAGAAGTTCAGTGAGGATCTCTGAATGATCCAATGTAATCAAGTCTCCGTATAAATGCACCTGCACTGTGATAGTCTCAGAGGTCCGTTAAAAGCGCAGAGAGCAGCATGAAGAACAAGGAACACACCAGGCAGGTCCGAGATACTGTTGTGAAGAAGTTTAAAGCCGGATTTGGATACAAAAAGATTTCCCAAGCTTTAAACATCCCAAGGAGCACTGTGCAAGCGATAATATTGAAATGGAAGGAGTATCAGACCACTGCAAATCTACCAAGACCTGGCCGTCCCTCTAAACTTTCGGCTCATACAAGAAGACTGATCAGAGATGCAGCCAAGAGGCCCATGATCACTCTGGATGAACTTCAGAGATCTACAGCTGAGGTGGGAGACTCTGTCCATAGGACAACAATCAGTCGTATATTGCACAAATCTGGCCTTTATGGAAGAGTGGCAAGAAGAAAGCCATTTCTTAAAGATATCCATAAAAAGTGTCGTTTAAAGTTTGCCACAAGCCACCTGGGAGACACACCAAACATGTGGAAGAAGGTGCTCTGGTCAGTTGAAACCAAAATTGAACTTTTTGGCAACAATGCAAAACGTTATGTTTGGCGTAAAAGCAACACAGCTCTTCACCCTGAACACACCATCCCCACTGTCAAACATGGTGGTGGCAGCATCATGGATTGGGCCTGCTTTTCTTCAGCAGGGACAGGGAAGATGGTTAAAATTGATGGGAAGATGGATGGAGCCAAATACAGGACCATTCTGGAAAAAAACCTGATGGAGTCTGCAAAAGACCTGAGACTGGGACGGAGATTTGTCTTCCAACAAGACAATGATCCAAAACATAAAGCAAAATCTACAATGGAATGGTTCAAAAATGAACATATCCAGGTGTTAGAATGGCCAAGTCAAAGTCCAAACCTGAATCCAATCGAAAATCTGTGGAAAGAACTGAAAACTGCTGTTCACAAATGCTCTCCATCCAACCTCACTGAGCTCGAGCTGTTTTGCAAGGAGGAATGGGAAAAAATGTCAGTCTCTCGATGTGCAAAACTGATAGAGACATACCCCAAGCGACTTACAGCTGTAATCGCAGCAAAAGGTGGCGCTACAAAGTATTAACTTAAGGGGGCTGAATAATTTTGCACGCCCAAATTTTCAGTTTTTGATTTGTTAAAAAAGTTTGAAATATCCAATAAATGTCGTTCCACTTCATGATTGTGTCCCACTTGTTGTTGATTCTTCACAAGAAAATACAGTTTTATATCTTTATGTTTGAAGCCTGAAATGCGGCAAAAGGTCACAAAGTTTAAGGGGGCCGAATACTTTCGCTAGGCACTGTATTTTGCAATGAAAATGAGCAAATTTTTATTATCTGGGAATGTTGATTGGCAGCTCCACTTATTGGGCAATTTGTAGGAATCCTAAAAATCGGAGCACAGATATTGGTAATGTGATCAGTCTGTTCTCCAAAATATTTTGGAAAACATCGCAACCGTTTTGATCTGAAGCAAGAGAGAAATCAACTCCCATGTTGGAGTGAAATGTTGGCCATTCACATCTCGTATTTTGCTCCACTACAATATTATATCACGAGGCATAAATAAATACATACTGTATTCAATTGGTCATGTTTAACTGCTGAAATATCCACGGTGATGCTCATGCTAATCGATTAGCATGTTAACCGTAACCCATGCTATGTCAATGGGACAAACAGGCTAATTCGCTAGCTTGTCATGTAGATTGTCATGTAGATTTTACATTTCGTTTTATAAGGTTTTTGTATGTTTAACTAGCTGGCTAGCTTGATTAATACCATTTAAACTTCCTAGCATAAAATTCTGAAGTAAAACATTTTTAAATATAGTTATCCTTGTCTGCGTTGCCGTTGACTTGACTTGCAGTAGGTTGAGTGGATGCCCAAGGCAACACCTCTTTAATGCTTGTTTGTTAGTTAATAAATTCCAGTACAGATGAGGCAGCCAACAGGCAAGAAAAAGCAATAGGAGATGAGAAAATAAATGTGGACATTTTGTTTTAAGTTAAATATATACTTCAAATGAAATACACTGCTCAAAAAAATAAAGGGAAAACTTAAACAACACAATGTAACTCCAAGTCAATCACACTTCTGTGAAATCAAACTGTCCACTTAGGAAGCAACAATGATTGACAATATATTTAACATGCTGTTGTGCAAATGGAATAGACAACAGGTGGAAATTATAGGCAATTAGCAAGACACCCCCAATAAAGAAGTGGTTCTGCAGGTGATAACCACAGACCACTTCTCAGTTCCTATGCTTCCTGGCTGATGTTTTGGTCACTTTTGATTGCTGGCAGTGCTTTCACTCTAGTGGTAGCATGAGACGGAGTCTACAACCCACACAAGTGGCTCAGGTAGTGCAGCTCATCAAGGATGGCACATCAATGCGAGCTGTGGCAAGAAGATTTGCTGTGTCTGTCAGCGTAGTGTCCAGAGCATGGAGGCGCTACCAGGAGACAGGCCAGTACATCAGGAGACATGGAGGAGGTCGTAGGAGGGCAACAACCCAGCTGCAGGACCGCTACCTGCTCTTTTGTGCAAAGAGGAGCAGGAGGAGCACTGACAGAGCCCTGCAAAATGACCTCCAGCAGGCCACAAATGTACATGTGTCTGCTCAAACGGTCAGAAACAGACTCCATGAGGGTGGTAATGAGGGCCCGACGTCCACAGGTGGGGGTTGTGCTTACAGCCCAACACAGTATAGGACGTTTGGCATTTGCCAGAGAACACCGAGATTGGCAAATTCGCCACTGGCGTCCTGTGCTCTTCACAGATGAAAGCAGGTTCACACTGAGCACATGTGACAGACGAGACAGTCTGGAGATGCCGTGGAGAACGTTCTGCTGCCTGCAACATCCTCCAGCATGACCAGTTTGGCGGTGGGTCAATCATGGTGTGGGGTGACATTTCTTTGGGGGGCCGCACAGCCCTCCCTGTGCTCGCCAGAGGTAGCCTGACTGCCATCCTCGGATGGGGCCACAGTGTCTCCTGACCCCTCCTGTCTCAGCCTCCAGTATTTATGCTGCAGTAGTTTATGTGTCGGGGGGCTAGGGTCAGTTTGTTATATCTGGAGTACCTCTCCTGTCCTATTCGGTGTCCTGTGTGAATCTAAGTGTGCATTCTCTAATTCTCTCCTTCTCTCTTTCTTTCTCTCTCTCGGAGGACCTGAGCCCTAGGACCATGCCCCAGAACTACCTGACATGATGACTCCTTGCTGTCCCTAGTCCACCTGGCCGTGCTGCTGCTCCAGTTTCAACTGTTCTGCCTTATTATTATTCGACCATGCTGGTCATTTATGAACATTTGAACATCTTGGCCATGTTCTGTTATAATCTCCACCCGGCACAGCCAGAAGAGGACTGGCCACCCCACATATGCTTTCTCTAATTCTCTCTTTCTTTCTCTCTCTCGGAGGACCTGAGCCCTAGGACCATGCCCCAGGACTACCTGCTCCATCCACCAACGCCACGTTGCACCACAGACTGTCCAGGAGTTGGCAGATGCTTTAGTCCAGGTCTGGGAGGAGATCCCTCAGGAGATCATCCGCCACCTCATCGGGAGCATGCCCAGGTGTTGTAGGGAGTTCATACATGCACGTGGAGGCCACACACACTACTGAGCCTCATTTTTACTTGTTTTAAGGACATTACATCAAAGTTGCATCAGCCTGTAGTGTCGTTTTCCACTTTAATTTTGAGTGTGACTCCAAATCCAGACCTCCATGGGTTGATAAATTTGATTTCCATTGATAATTTTTGTGTGATTTTGTTGTCAGCACATTCAACTATGTAAAGAAAAAAGTATTTAATAAGAATATTTCATTCATTCAGATCTAGGATGTATTATTTTAGTGTTCCCTTTATTTTTTGGAGCAGTGTATATTATTCATGTCCATGTTGCTCATTGCTCATCATTTGCACCAGTGTCTCATACCCCGCTCTGTTGCCAGCAACATTGCTTGGCAACATTGCCCCCAAAAACTGGCAATTGCCTTAATACTTGAGAGAGTAATGGAGCCAACTGGTAACTCCTGTGCTATATGACTACAAGATGCAAGTTGATGTGACATACTATTCTCACCAGATTGTCACTGGCAGGTTGAGGATGTTCAGCCCTCAAGGAAAGGCTGTGCCAATACTGATAGAGACTGACAGCCCCGAGAGAGAGCATTGCGTGACAGTGGCTGACTGTGACTGTTATGCACGCACATACACAGAGGCATACACACACAAATGCCAACACAAAAAAACAACAGCTGAGGTACATATTCTACTTCATACACTTGCGCATTCATTAGCCAGCTATCTACCTGTGATGTTTATACCGATTGTCATGAATAATAACTGAGCACACACTGGAATTACGATTCATCAACATGCAATGATGCAAAATTTGAATTATCGCCAACTGACAAGAACAATGGATGGAGGAATGCATAGAGAGACATTATTATCCTGGCATGGAATGTTACCTAACTGTTGTAGGAACGTTACATGTTTGCTGGGTATATAGCTATCCAACTCTACAGGTACATATCCAACTAAAGTGTAGGGATACGTAACAGCGACAAGCTCAAACGGTGATGTTTCTGGTGACCAATGGCCTGTAAAACCTTGGCTCCGTTACACCTAATCATACAGGACATACAGTACCTGATTCCCCAGGCTTTTTAAGAACTGATTTCACTCATTTATCCTCTTAATCTATCCCTTCCGTCTTACCAATAATTTGTCAATTTGTATCATCCATCCCTAGGAAAAGCATTTGATCTCTGTAACTGGACTCTTTAGCGTCATGTGCTTAAGAGAGGCAGCATCAATCAAGGTTTCTACTGTACATTCCGTTTACACTGCCATTGATTCTCCCATCAACCATTTAATGTATTCCACCCATTCACCCTCTGCAATCTATAATAACTATCCTTTTTAATCGAACCTTGCGCATATACATTTTCACACACAGTATACCTTCCAATCTATACTTTCTATAGCTTCTCTCTCAAAAAAGTAATATCTGGATCGTCTAAAAACTCCAAAGCCACACCATGCTCAATCTCGGCTCCCGCATGTTACACTCCCTGTCTATTTGTTATTTCATCCTATTTGTCTGGGGTCCATCTATCATCAAAGCCGTTCCCCATGAACCTAGATTTCTGACTGGTTCGATGCAATGTCAGCCCTCTCCATCTCTAGCCTGAGGTCAGCTCTGGGATTGAGATGGTGCAGTGGAGATAGTGGAGAAGTGTCACTGAGGGGATTAAATATTGATGAACAGAAAGGCCTTGCCTCTACCCCGTACCCTCTGGCTGCGAGCGAGCGAAGTCTTGCAGTTATGGGCAGAGAGGGAATCTGAAACAAACAACTCAAATGGCATCAGGGGAGTAGAATAGAGAAACGGATGGTAACTTGGATCCCCAGGAGCATCTTAGGAAGTCGGAGTCCTATCCTGTGAAAGTTATCGTTATCCTCTCCATACAACGCAACCATAATCAGATTCACTTGTGCTTCACTCAATGCTTTAGTCAGAGATCTGCTCCAACAGGGCCTTATTGTTTTTACATACAAGCCCCCTCCAGCAGAAAAGGAATCAATACAATGTATTATGTACCAGAGGGAAAGAAAAGACATACATGAAGGCAGGGGTATGAGACATGCAAGCCTAGTTTAGTTTGACGATGAATTACAAAAGCTGGTTTTACTGCGCCAGGCGAGGGATCGTCCCTTTGTTGTCCAACTAACTCAGCCCGTTATTTTCGCTTCGCAGAACCGACTGCAGACTCGCAGCATATCAAGATCTTGTTCATGTCAAAGGGATATGAAGGTGTGTGTATTTTTACATAAATGTGCTAAGTGCTTCAACGAGGCACTTTAATTCCAGGCGTTTTGAAGCATTCTCACTCATACCACATATGTAGGTATAACTGATTATGTTATTTTGGAAACAATGAGACAGCTCGTAGGTAGCGCAGGCAGCCAAAGTGAGATACTCTGTATAATAATAATATAATAATATATCACTGAAGGCTAACTTTGAAAACAAAGACCAATGTAATAGCTCCACCTCGACCCTGCCACAGTTATTTAGGGCTAATAACACACTGATCAGTGACAAAAACACTTAAATAACGACATATTCACATTAACGTCAGCAACAATAAACTCCCAACATTGAGACTAGGGACTGTTTGTAGCCAATCTTATGCCACCTTGTGTACAGGACATGCGCCATGTTACACACGATTCTCCTCACCAAATCATTGCAACCAAGTTGCATCGAAATGTCCAGTATGTTGACGAGCGCTCCATCAACAAATCATGAGCTGCTCTAAAATCTCTTTATGGTCGCCAAAAGGCAGCACTGCGCAGTACATGTTGGCACTTACCGTTGATCCATTTGGCCTCTGGGTCATGGACCACAAACTCAGGTTTGAACAGATCTTCCACAGTGAGTTTGCTATCACTGCCAGCTTGGCTGTCCGCTGCAACAACACACAAATAGGGGGAAAAGGTGCATTAATTCCAAACTCTATTAATACTGGGAACTCAATAATGATCAAATCATTATTTTATCATTATCGTTATTGATATTCCCCAGCATTGTTTATTCTCTCATACAAGGAGCGAGTAGCAAAATGTAGTTCCATTGCTTCTTGTGTTGTGATGTGACGTGTGCTGCATCAAAGTCTTTCTGAGGAACCCAGTTCCCAGAAAGCATCAGGTCAGTCTCCAATCAAGGACAGGACAGCCTCCTTGGTCCTGACCTAGAAGTTATCCCAGGCAGATGCCGCCAAGAGATTGCCACTAGAGACACTGATCTAAGATCAGTTTTACGTTGTTGCCCCTGATGTTCAAGGTAAGCATTTAGGGTAGGGTAATCTGATCCGATATCTGTGTTTAAGGTGTCACCTTTCACTCCATGTACGGTAATACATGAGATCAAAATTCAAAAGTGAAACATCGTTTCTGAGGTCGGACAGGCAGACAGAAGTTTTATAGTGACCCCCACTGTACCAAACTAAATGCCAGGTTGGAAGCAAGGGGAAATAATGTGCAAGTTGAGATAAATACAAGAGATGATTCGGACAGCAACATGAACATGATATTCTTATTTATCATTTTTAGATGGAACTGTTAGCAGGCATAAGTGTGTCTGTGAGGGCCAATACAGCATGGATTGGAACGCTGCATGTCCAATCAGCATCCAGTATCCAAACAACCAGTTAAATGAAAGAGTGTACACAGAAGCATATTAGGTGTTTATAATGTCTTAGGTCTATGCTTTAGTCAGACAAATGACACTCAGATGAATATCGCATATAGAAGACGTGGAGTGGTCTGTAAACAGGGACTTTAATCTAGGGCAGCTATGTATGTTTTTGGGCAGGACTCTTGAGAGTGTCATGCTTACTTTAGCCTTTATGAATAAAATAAGTTAGGATAAAGTCTTATAAGAAGATTGGATGCACATAAATGGCTTCACCTGCTCTAGAGGCAGATACTTCGAGCAACCTTTTGAATGCAGATGAAGAGGGAGTCAGGGGTATACGAGTGAGGTAGGGAGTGATGGAGGGAGAGGGAGAGGGAGAGGGAGAGGGAGTGATGGAGGAAGAGAGAGAGAGGGAGAGGGAGAGGGAGAGGGAGAGGGAGAGGGAGAGGGAGAGGGAGAGGGAGAGGGAGAGGGAGAGGGAGAGGGAGAGGGAGAGGGAGAGAGAGGTGACAGTAGAGAAAGTGACATGGAGAAATTATATATATTAAGAAAACAATAGAACACGCACGCACACGCACACGCACACACACACACACACACACACACACACACACACACACACACACACACACACACACACACACACACACACACACACACACACACACACACACACACACACACACACACACACACACACACGCAATGGTCATTAATAGGTTGTTATCCAACCTGAAATCCCTCAGCTGTGTAAACATTGCCTTTGTAAACATGTTTTAATTAGAAAATGTTAAGCCATCAGTAAAATAGAATGTTGTTAAGCCAATTGTAAACTAATGTTGACTTGGACAGCTGCTAATTGTGCAGCGCGAGAGAGAGAGAGAGAGAGAGAGAGGAGGGCCAAATGATTTTGAATGTCAGCCATGTTGGCCCGGGCTGGATAACTACAGAGCACTCCTGTTTGTAAATGATGTGGCAGCCACATGCAATAGATGGCTAGCCCAGCAGACATTCGAGGGGTTGGAACATCAGGGGACAGTGTGGTTTCCTTGTATCTGTGAGTCATTCCAAACATGTCTGAGTACGTCACTCAGCATAAACTGTTCTTCATTGAAGTAAATTGAGGAGGTCGATCAACAGCTGAGTGCTGATATTAAGTTAGTATAAAAGGTGCTGGCAAAAATGAGAAATGAGTAGCACAACTGAGCATGTAGCCCAAAATTCATCATAGAGAGTTGAGATGAGTTAAGCAATAATACCATTTTGGGGCTAATTTCCTTACTGTCACCAATAGTCTACCAAACCATAGGCACTGAACCACCTCTGGGACAGATGCTATGTCTCTCCTGCAGAACACAGCTCCGGTTAATAAAGTAATGTAATAATTCTCCATGCCCAGTTCTGTACCTGGAGTGAGGAGGATGACAGACAATGTGATCAGAGAGCAGACCCCCAATATAACCAGCAGAGCGATAACAATCCCTTTCCAGTTCCTCTCAGGTGGAGCTCCCGCACCAAGGTCCTGTAAAGAGAGAGAGAGGGGGGAAGAAGGGAGGGGGAGAGAGAGAGAGAAGGAGGAGGGGACAAGGGAGAGAGCGAGAGCATAGGGAAAGGAGTGTAAGAATGAGAGAGAGAGAGAGAGAGAGAGAGAGAGAGAGAGAGAGAGAGAGAGAGAGAGAGAGAGAGAGAGAGAGAGAGAGAGAGAGAGAGAGAGAGAGGAGGGGGGGGGAAAGAGAGGGGAAAGAGAGGGGAAAGAGAGAGAGAAACAGTTATTAAAAGGGAGTTCTAAAAAATAACAAAATGGAGATACCTAGACATACAGTGTACAGAGCCACAAAACACAGGGATAAACTCGCTAACAGCCCTACATGCATTTTTCGGATTTGAGTCCAAGATATTCTTGCATCCATCCATACAAACTATTTGATTGAAGACCACAGATTGTCAATACGTGAGTCATTCTATGTTGAGTCAGTTATGTAGGAGCTTACAAAAGAATATAGCCATATGGTTGAATTGCTAGAAAGTCCAATTGAAAGCCAAATTCAATTCACAGTTCACAGACACTGAGCACGTCATACACGTAACATTTTTTTTAAAGCAGGGACACAATAGGCAGCAGAATGGGTCAGCATGGGTTGACCCCTACAATATAATGTAAACAATCTAAGAAAAAAACAGAATACTTAAAACAGCATAATGTGTTATGTTTGAATGCCGGTCATTGTGTCAGAATAGCAATGACTTCGACAGGAAAGTGAACATCTAATCATGTAGAAAAACGTAGAAAAACGTAAACTAGGAAATGATATCCACAAAAATGTTAAGTATATGTTCAGCTTTATTGTGGTGGATGTGCTAGCTACAGGTTTCAGCATTTCACCTTGAGCTGCATGGTGGGGATCATTGTAAGCTGCATAGTAGCATTGATAACCAGCTTCATGGTGGGTCTCAAAATAAACTGCATGATATTGTTCAAGCTAAGCTGCACGGTGGGGCTCAATGATAAACACGAGCAACATTATGGCATTCTGTGTTGAAATTCAACTCGGAGGTAAGCAGCTGTTTGTAAGCTGCATGGAGGGGCTCAGAGGAAAGTGGATTGAGGGACTTCATGAAAAATGCAAGGTAATATTTCATCATTTGCATTTCAAGGGAGAAAGGCTATTTGCATGGTTGACTAGCTTTCATTAAAAACTCTCTCGGAGTCTCTCTCTCATATTCCTACTTCATGACTACTGAAGCAACTCCCCGGCACAAACAAGCAGCCTTTTACCAGCTGTGCTACAGTATCACCGTGTGTCATAACCCCTATTCGACAAGACAGAAACATAACTCAGGCATAGGACTACATGTTTTGCATTCAACAATTTTACAGCTTATCATGGTTGCGAAAGGACAGGTCAAGATGGCCGTCTGCTTCAATAGCCATGCAGTGGTGGGTTAAAGGCCCAATGCAGCCATTTTTATATCAATGTCAAATCATTTCTAGGTAACAATGAAGTACCTTACTGTAACATATTTCCTTTAAAGTGGCAATGTCTAACTATTTGGGTGACCTGACCAAATTCACATGAGTCATAGATATGTGATTCTACTTGAAAGCAAGTCTAAGAAGCAGTAGATCTGTTCTATGTGAGCTATTGCTATGCTTCCCATTCTTACTTTCAGTTTTGTACACCAGCTTCAAACAGCTGACACAACAATATTTGTGGTTATGGAAAATATATTTCACAGTGGTTTAGATACAATGATTCTCTACACTATACTAGCTTATTCTGTCACAAACTGAGAATATGTG
Source organism: Oncorhynchus gorbuscha (assembly GCF_021184085.1). Lineage (NCBI taxonomy): Eukaryota > Metazoa > Chordata > Actinopteri > Salmoniformes > Salmonidae > Oncorhynchus > Oncorhynchus gorbuscha. The sequence goes on along the minus strand of NC_060181.1, from coordinate 54,160,093 downwards.
AACTATTAGAGTTTAGGTAAGCAGGATATGGCGGAGCGATTTCTGAATATTACAACTTTAAAATGAGCAAAAATAGCTTTTTATGAAGCAATCATTTTGCTATGACTGTTTGGGTGTGGTCTGAGTGGTGCAGGGAAAACTGAAAACTAGCTGTAATTGGCAGAGAGGTTTGAAAATCTCTTTGCTATTGGTTCATTAACCATTTTACCACATGGAGATGTCACCATGAAAAGCCGAAACTGCTGCCCATGCAAACCTGCTGATTAGAAGGTCCTGTGCAGATTGAATTTTTAACTAGCAACTATCAGGAATAAAACATTTTTTTACAGTGTTAGTTTCATCAGCGGCAGGGTTAGAGTGGTTAGAGCATTGGACTACTAACCCGAAGGTTGCAAGTTCAAACCCCCGAGCTGACACGGTACAAATCTGTCGTTCTGCCCCTGAACAGGCAGTTAACCCACTGTTGCTAGGCCATCATTGAAAATAATAATTTGTTCTTAACTGACTTGCCTGGTAAAAAAAATCAAATAAATATGATACAAAGCAAAAACAGAATTGTGACAGCACTGGGCCTTTAAGAGGCTGTGTCAGAGGAGTTCTGCCTCAGTGATCTTAAATAGGTTCTGTCCTTCATCTATATCTGCTAGTTCTGATAAGGTGGCAACATTAAGACCCTCGCTCCACATGACCCAAACCACTGGCTTTCCTGGCCTCACTTACCCACAAAACCCTGCAGGTACAGGGGAGGGGATTATTGGCCTCCGGTCCACTTCTGAGTTGTGATTGGCAAGAGAGGTGAAGTAGAAATATGGCCAATAAGACCTAGGTTGCCGTTTCGAAAAAGCTTTTGTCCCATATTTGCTCAATTTTTCAAAGGTTTGGATCTGTATCGATTGATTTACTGTGCATCTTGGAGGGTTCACAGGTAGGTGTGAACCAAACCGTCACATTCCGCCTGCTCCCCAAAATGTTCAAACGCTCAAGCACCTCTCCAATAGTTGTGGGGAGTGACGTGTCCGGCTATCCGCATTTGCATCCCTTGGCAAATCCGTAGGAGCGTGCCCTTGTTCTGGGGACGTTGTGTTATATCATTTTCGGCCCCCAAAGGGCACAGGCGGCTGATATATTATCAGAGGTTGGGCTGACGCTCATTTCATTAACACCACAAAAAAGCGGCTGCCTTGTCCTTGAACACTGACAGCAACTCTAAATTGCCAAAGCCCGCCATGCGTGAGCTTCTTTTTTCTCTTCATCTCAAATATATCTCTCTCTCTCTCTCTCTCTCTCTCTCTCTCTCTCTCTCTCTCTCTCTCTCTCCAATTTCCTATTTAGCAGTTTTGGAATCATCATCCTTAATTTATTAACTCAATTATGAGCAGATAAAGCCACTGAGAGAGTTCTGGCCCAATGCGTCTCTCCATTACCATTATGGGGATTAGGGAACCATGTCAGGGCCCTGACAAATGCCTAGCCCCCAGGAGAAGAGAAAATAGCTTGGGTGTGTTTCACACAGACCCCCCCCCCCACCGCGCCAACAACTCTCTCTCTCTCTCACACACACACACACACACACACACACACACACACACACACACACACACACACACACACACACACACACACACACACACACACGCACACACACACACACACACACACACACACACACACACACACACACACACACACACACACACACACACACACACACACACACACACACACACACACACACACACACGCACACCACCACACACACACGCACACACACACACGCACACACAGGGCTAGGCCTGTAGGTTAGGGGACGGGCTAAAGCCATCTCTTTTACAAAGTGGTACTAATCCCTTCTTCCCACCTCTGGTCATGACCTTAGCTCTTATTTTGTCTCCAGAGATTTTTAACTGAAGTCATTAGAATCACAGTTTCCCCAACCCACATTCAGTACCACGGGTCTTTCCCTTGAGATTTATACCACTTCACAATATGCTCATGAATAACACTTCAAGTAAAGTGTTATAACACATACTGTACATAGACACAGGCAAGGGCACAATAGGCGAAGGACAGCCAAAGAGCAACAGTAAATCCAACAAGACAATCTTGTCGCCCACAAGCACTGCAAGTCTAACTTTCTTTACTTTCACCAGTATAGACAGAGTTTTCATTTCGATTTACAGACCAAACTAAATAACAGAGTCATGCAACTAATATGGCTGCCCACACCATTTTTTAGCAACCCATTTTTTTGCCCTTAGATTTTCTGTCATAGACTGTCATTCATCTTGCAAATGTGATATTGTACTCCACATTGGGGTGTTAGTCTGTGTTGCAGAGAGGCACTGAAAACCATAAATAAATATCCGACAGCTCCGGCAATAAGCAAGCAGAAAATTCTGCATCCCAAATGGCACCCTTATTCCCTTTATGGTGCATCGCTTTTGACCAAGGCCTATAGGCCAAAAGTAGTGCAATGTGTATGCAATAGGGTGCCATTTGGGATGCATTCAAAGCCTTCATTTCTCTGTCTCTTAGAGAAGAGACTCGAGGGGGAAGAAGAACAGGTCTATGGGGAGTTAGGGTTGAAGTGTTATGTAGATACACATAAAATAGCCCTGTTAGCTATGTCTGTCTTAATGCAAAACTGAAGAATAATGCAGGTTCTTGTTTTCGGGATAGGATTTATGAAGTTGTTAATACAATGTAAGTTATGGGCCAAAATTAGTCTATATGGGCAATTCCAGCGGCAGGTCAACCTAAGTTTGTCGTTTCAAAATGAAGCCATCACATTCCTAATTATCCTTAAGGTGCAGACGTTATTTTAACAGGACATTACATCATTTTTTTGCCATTACAGAGTATGATGCCATGTGTCAAATAACACTTTTTTTTGTGTGTGTTTAGTGTTTTCAATCATATTTTCCCCCACCCTCACAGAGCTTTTTTTGCCTCTCACAGCCCCCTCCCCCCTCAACCCCCACACCCCCCTGTTTGTTAAAAAGTTGACATATTAATGAAGTAAAGAAAATACGTTTATGCTATAGGCACATGTACAGTAAACAAAAATGTAAATGCAACATGTAAAGTGTTGGTCCAATGTTTCATGAGCTGAAATAAAAGATCCCAGAAATGTTCCATATTCACAAAAAGCTTATTTCTCTCAGATTTTGTGCACAAATTAGTTTACATTCCTGTTAGTGAGCATTTATACTATGCCAAGATAATCCATCCACCTGACAGGTGTGGCACAGCAATAAACGATTAAACATTGCACAGGTGCATCTTGTGCCGGGGACAGTAAAAGGCCACTCTAAAATGTGCAGTTTTGTCACACAACACAATGCCACAGACGTCTCAAGTTTATAGGGAGCATGCAATTGGCATGCTGACTGCAGGAATGTCCACCAGAGCTGTTGGCATATCATTTAATGTTAACTGATACCATAAGCCGCCTCCAATGTCATTTTAGAGAATTTGGCAGTATGTCCAACTGGCCTCACAGCCGCAGATCACGTGTATGGCGTCATGTGGGTGAGCGGTTTGCAGATGTCAACGTTGTGAACAGAGTGCCCCATGGTGGCGGTGCTGTTATGGTATGGGCAGGCATAAGCTACGGACAACGAACACAATTGCATTTTATCAATGGCAATTGGAATGCACAGAGAAACTGTGACGAGATCCTGAGGCCCATTATCGTGCCACTCACCATGTTTCAGCATGATAACGCATGGCCCCATGTCGCAAGGATCTGTACGCAATTCCTGGAAGCTGGAAATGTCCCAGTTCTTCCATGGCCTGCATTCTCACCAGATATGTCACTCACAGAGCAACGTTTGGGATGCTCTGGATCGACGTGTACGACAGCGTGTTCCAGTTCCTTCCAATGTTCGGCAACATCAGACAGCCATTGAAGAGGAGTGGAACAACATTCCACAGGCCACAACAGCCTCTATGTGAAGGTGATGGTGGTCACACCAGATACTGAGTGGCTTTCTGATCCACGCCCCTACATTTAAAAAAAAAGATATCTGTGACCAACAGACACATATCTGTATTCCCAGTCATGTGAAATTCCTTTGAAATGCCTATTCATGTTTTAACGTAGAATTTACAAACTCACAGACTTTTCCTAATGTGTTCCGTCTCGCCAAAAAGCTTGTCCATTTAATTTCCCCTGCAAAATGCCTATTATTTGCTGTATTTCTCAAACAAGACAATATTTATAAGTCCGCTTTTTGGGGATACACTCCCCCCAAGGGGTACTATAGACACACAGATCAAAAGTTGTATTGATTGTTTGTCTAATCTGTAAAAACATTTAGTTTGTAATTTTGTGTGTAAATGTCACAGCCATAACCCTGGAATTGCCCTTATGATTAGGTTGTATAATGTATTCAACCAATAACATATATTTTTATGAGCAGAAATTATAAGCAGAAATTGTTGACATAGTGTAAGTACTGAATAAGAGCACCTTCTCCCAGCTGCCCACTGCACTGAAGCTAGAAAACACTGTCACCACCGATAAATCTGCGATAATTGAGAATTTCAATAAGCATTTTTCTACGGCTGGCAATGATTCCACCTGGCTACCCCTACCCTGGTCAACAGCATTGCAACCCTCACTGCAACTTGCCTCCCCCATTTCTCCTTCACCCAAATACAGATAGCTGATGTTCTGAAAGAGCTGCAAAATCTGGACCCCTACAAATCAGCAGGGCTAGACCCTCTCCTCCTAAAATTAGCAGCCGAAATTGTTGCAACCCCTATTACTAGCCTATTCAACCTCTCTTTCATATCGTCTGAAAACCCCAAATATGGGAAAGCTGCCACGGTCATCCAACCTTTTCAAAGGGGGAGACATCTAGACCCAAACTGCAACAGACCTACAGTATATCTATCCTACCATGCCTTTCTAAGGTCTTCGAAAGCCAAGTTAACAAACAGATCACCGACCATTAGCCTTGGTTTCTCAAATGACTGCCTCGCCTAGTTCACCAACTACTTCTCTGACAGAGTTCAGTGTGTCAAATCGGAGGGCCTGTAGTCCGGACCTCTGGCAGCCTCTATGGGGGTGCCACAGGGTTCAAATCTCGGGCCGACTCATTTCTCTGTATACATCAATGATGTCGCTCTTGCTGCTGGTGATTCTCTGATCCACCTCTACTCAGACGACACCATTCTGTATACATCTGGCCCTTATTGGACACTGCTAACAAACCTCCAGACGAGCTTCAACACCATACACCATCCCTCTTAAATGCAAGCAAAACTAAATGCATGCTCTTCAACCGATCGCTGCCCACACCAACCCACCCGTCCAGCATCACTACTCTGGACCGTTCTGACTTAGAATATGTGGACAACTACAAATATCTAGGTGTCTGTTTAGACAGTAAACTCTCCTTCCAGACTCATATTAACCATCTCCAATCCAAAATTAAATCAGAATCTAGAATCAGCTTCCTATTTTGCAACAAAGCATCCTTCACTCATGCTGCCAAACATACCCTAGTAAAACTGACTATCCCACCGATTCTTGACTTCGGCGATGTAATTTACAAAATAGCCTCCAACACTCTACTCAGTAAATTGGATACAGTCTATCACAGTGTCATCCATTTTGTAACCAAAGCCCCATATGCTGCATACCTGTATGCTCTCGTTGGCTGGCCATCGCCAAACCCACTGGCTCCAGGTCATCTATAAGTCGTTGCTAGGTAAAGCCCAGCCTTATCTCAGCTCACTGGTCACAATAGCAGCACCCACCCGCAATCCAGCAGGTATATTTCACTAGTCACCCCCAAAGCCAATTCCTCATTCGGCCGCCTTTCCTTCCAGTTCTCTGCTGCCAATGACTGGAACGAACTGCAGAAATCACTGAAGCTGGAGACACATATCTCCCTCTCTAGCTTTAAGCACCAGCTGTCAGAGCAGCTCACAGATCACTGCACCTGTATATAGCCAATCTGTAAATACAGTTGAAGTCTGAAGTTTACGTACACTTTAGCCAAATATATTTCTACTCAGTTTTTCCCAATTCCTGACATTTAATTATTGTAAAAATTTCCTGTTTTAGGTCAGTTAGGATCACCACTTTATTTTAAGAATGTGAAATGTCAGAATAATAGTAGAGAGAATAACATATTTCAGCTTTAATTTCTTTCATCACATACCCAGTGGGTCAGAAGTTTACATACACTCAATTAGTATTTGGTAGCACTGCCATTAAATTGTTTAACTTGGGTCAAATGTTTTGGGTAGCTTCCACAAGCTTACCACAATAAGTTGGGTGGATTTTTGCCCTTTCCTCCTGACAGAGCTGGTGAAACTGAGTCAGGTTTTTAGGTCTCCTTGCTCACACACGCTTTTTGAGTTCTGCCCACACATTTTCTATAGGCTTGAGGTCAGGGCTTTGTGATGGCCACTCCAATACCTTGACTTTATTATCCTTACGCCATTTTTCCACAACTTTTGAAGTATGCCTGGGGTCATTGTCCATTTGGAAGACCCATTTGCGACCAAGCTTTAACACTGATGTCTTGAGATGTTGCTTCAATATATCCAAGTAATTTTCCTCCTCATTATGCCATCTATTTTGTGTATTGCACCAGTCCCTCCTGCAGCAGAGCACCCCCACAACATGACGCTGCCACCCCCGTGCTTCACGGTTGGGATGGTGTTCTTCGGCTTGCAAGCCTCACCCTTTTTCTTCCAAGCAACAATTGTCACTATGGCCAAACAGTTCTATTTTTGTTTCATCAGACCAGAGGACATTTCTCCAAAAAGTACGCTCTTTGTCCCCATGTGCAGTTTCAAACCGTAGTCTGGCATTTTATGACAGTTTTGGAGCAGTGGCTTCTTCCTTGCTTAGCAGCCTGTCAAGTTATGTCGATATAGGACTCGTTTTACTGTGGATTTAGATACTTTTGTACCTGTTTCCTCCAGCATCTTCACAAGGTCCTTTGCTGTTGTTCTGGGATTGATTTACACCTTTCGCACCAAAGTAGGTTAATCTCCAGTAGAAATAACTCATCTCCTTTCTGAGTGGAATGACAGCTGCATAGTCCCATGGTGTTTATACTTGCGTACTATTGTTTGTACAGATGAGCGTGGTACCTTCAGGCGCTTGGAAATTGCTCCCAAGGATGAACCAGACTTGTGGAGGACTACAATTTGTCTTCTGAGGTCTTGCCTGATTTCTTTAGATTTTCCCATGATGTCAAGCAAAGAGGCACTGAGTTTGAAGGTGGACCTTGCAATACATCAACAGGTACACCTCCAATTGACTCAAATTATGTCAGTTAGCCTATCAGAAGCTTCTAAAGCAATGACATCATTTTCTGGAATTTTCCAAGCTGTTTAATGCACAGTCAACTTAGTGTATGTAAACTTCTGACCCATTGGAATCGTGATACAGTGAATTATAAGTGAAATAGTCTATCTGTAAACAATTGTTGGAAAAATGTCCCTACCGACTTGCCAAAACTAGTTTGTTAACAAGAAATTTGTGGAGTGGTTGAAAAAAGAGTTTCAATGACTACAACCTAAGTGTATGTAAACTTCTGACTTCAACTGTAGTCCATCCAACTACCTCATCACCATGTTGTTATTTAATTCATTTATTTTGCTCCTTTGCACCTCAGTACCACTACATGCACACTCATCTTCTGCACACCTATCACCCCCGTGTTTAATATGCCATACTGTAATAATTTCGCCACTATAGCCTATTTATTGCCTCACCCCCCCCCCTTATCCTACCTCATTTGCACACACTGTATATAGACTTTCTCTATAGTTATATTGACTGTATGCTTTGTTTATTCCACGTGTAACTCTGTGTTGTTGTTTGTGTCGCACTGCTTTGCTTTTATCTTGGCCACGTCGTGTAAATGAGAACGTGTTCTCAACTAGCCTACCTGGTTAAATAAAGTTGAAATAAAAATACATCAAATTAAACCATATGCATTATGAAGGCTACACTCAGAAAAAAACAAGTTTACTAAGGGGCTATTCACCTGTCCCCACAGGAAAACCCTTTTTGGTTGCAGTTGAACCGTTTTTGGTTTCAGCTAAAACCCTTTTGGTTACCATGTAGAACCCTTTGTGGAAAGGGTTCTAACATGTCACCCAAAAGGGTTCTACCTGGAACTAAAAGGGTTCTACCGGGAACTAAAAAGGGTCCCTTAAAAGGGTTCTCCTATGGGGACAGCCGAATAACTTTTTTAGGTTCTAGAAAGCACATTTTTCTGAGATGGAGCTACCTACACTGTGTGGCATGTTACATTATTCAGGCTTTGTAGTTGAATAAATCAGGTTGTTGTCAACACATATCATGATGTGTGGAGTCAAGTATACCGAGAAGGTGAAAACAACACGGATTTTGAAATATCATATGCACAGCAAATTGGGCAGTATGTATTTTTTAGTGTAACATTTCTAGTGTTGATTAAGGAGTGAAATTCACTTTGTAAGAGTGAAAATAACCCTCAATGGTGTAAAATAACCAGCAGTGTTGGTGTTAATAACCAGTCATTGTTTTACACTGTGGAGAATAAAAAGCCCCATCAAAATGATTAGAGTTTTTTAGGATTGTTTTTAATATCTGTGTTTTAGCATGTGCATTGGTTGATTGATTCATTCATTTTATGCTACACAAAGAAAAATAACATAAATGTTTCTATACTAATACAATCAGTTAGAATTATTGCACCCGACACTGAAATACTTGTTCCAGTTTAAATGGTTTAGGTAGTCTTGTTATCAACTGTTTTAACCCTGACAGTCATTCTGAATGCAGCGTGAATAAAACATCCAAGTATAACCTTACTCTGGCTGGAGTCCAATGGGAATTACACAATACTTTGCAAGCCAGCATAATGTGACTTGCATGCCTGATTTTGCCTGCAAACCAGGACTTTCCAAACACCACTGTATTAGGGTAAGACAAAGCCATCAAAGTAAGGCCTTATGATATACACTGCTCAAAACAATAAAGGGAAGACTTAAACAGGAGACGTGGAGGAGGCCGTAGGAGGGCAACAACCCAGCAGCAGGACCGCTACTTCCGCCTTTGTGCAAGGAGGAGCAGGAGGAGCACTGCCAGAGCCCTGCAAAATGACCTCCAGCAGGACACAAATGTGCATGTGTCTGCTCAAACGGTCAGAAACAGACTCCATGAGGGTGGTATGAGGGCCCGACGTCCACAGGTGGGGGTTGTGCTTACAGCCCAACACCGTGCAGGACGTTTGGCATTTACCAGAGAACACCAAGATTGGCAAATTCACCACTGGCGCCCTGTGCTCTTCACAGATGAAAGCAGGTTCACACTGAGCACATGTGACAGAGTCTGGAGACGCCATGGAGAACGTTCTACTGCCTGCAACATCCTCCAGCATGACCGGTTTGGTGGTGGGTCAGTCATGGTGTGGGGTGGCATTTCTTTGGGGGGCCGCACAGCCCTCCATGTGCTCGCCAGACTGCCAACCTTGCGGTTGGCCCTGGGTTCCTCCTGATGCAAGTCAATGCTAGACCTCATGTGGCTGGAGTGTGTCAGCAGTTTCTGCAAGAGGAAGGCATTGATGCTATGGACTGGCATTCCCCAGACCTGAATCCAATTGAGCACATCTGGGACATCATGTCTCGCTCCATCCACCACAGACTGTCCAGGAATTGGCGGATGCTTTAGTCCAGGTCTGGGAGGAGATCCCTCAGGAGACCATCTGCCACCTCATCAGGAGCATGCCCAGGCGTTGTAGGGAGGTCATACAGGCACGTGGAGGCCACACACACTACTGAGCCTCATTTTGACTTGTGTTAAGGACATTACATCAAAGTCGGATCTGCCTGTAGTTTGGTTTTCCACTTTAATCTTGAGTGTGACTCCAAATCCAGACCTCCATGGTAAATCTCCATTGATAAATTTGATTTCTATTGATCATTTTTGTGTGATTTTGTCGTCAGCACATTCAACTATGTAAAGAAAAAGGTATTTAATAAGAATATTTCATTCATTCAGATCTAGGATGTGTTATTTTAGTGTTCCCTTTATTTTTGTCGAGCAGTGTATATATTGTATTGTATTGTCATAGAGTTACATTTAAATGATAGCATTCACAGAGGTATTCTGTTGATGAAAGACACAGGCCTTTAAAATGAAATAACTCAATAAACATGTATATGTCACTATCAAAAACTATCATGTGTGGTAACTCTACAATTCGCTTGAAAAGAAAAGGCACTCTGGGAAATATGCAAACCATATAGAGAGTTAAAGCAACACCCAAAAAGTATTTACTGTAACACTACAGGTATCAACAACTACATGTGTTAATTTCTTACACTGAGAAAGTGTAACAGCGTCAGCACTAAGCAACATGTGCCCATTTAACTCTAAATCAAGTGTTATGTTTTGCTCTGTAGGTGTTGCATATTACTCAACAATAGAGCGTGAAATGATCTCCAGAGAAGAATTGGAGAAACTCCCCAAATACAGGTGTGCCAAGCTTGTAGCGTCATACTCAAGAAGACTTGTGGCTGTACTCGTCGCCAAAGGTGCTTCAACAAAGTACTGAGTACAGGGTCTGAATAGTTTTTCTAAAAATCTGTTTTTGCTTTGTCATCGTGGGGCATTGTGTGTACATTGATGAGGGGGGGAAATGTAATCCGTTTTTTGAACAAGGCTGCAATGTAACGGAATGCGGAAAAAGTCAAAGGATCTGAATACTTTCCGAATGCACTGTGTGTATATATAATACCAGTCAAAGGTTTGGACACACCTACTCATTACAGGATTTCTTTATTTTCACTATTTTCTACATTGCAGAATAATAGTGAAGTCATCAACACTATGAAATAACACATATGGTATCATGTAGTAACCAAAAAATTGTTAAACAAATCTAAATATATTTTATATTTGAGATTCTTCAAAGTAAACCACCCTTTGCCTTGATGACAGCTTTGCACACACTTGGCATTCTCTCAACCAGCTTCATGAGGTAGTCACCTCTGGAATGTGTTTAAAATGTGTTTGAGCCAATCAGTTGTGTTGTGATAAGATAGGGGAGGTATACAGAAGATAGCCCTGTTTGGTAAAATACCAAGTCCATATTATGGCAAGAAAAGCTCAAATAAACAAAGAGAAATGACAGTCAATTTTTACTTTAAGACATGAAGTCAGTCAACGCAGAACATTTCAAGAACTTTTAAAGTTTCTTCAAGTGCAGTCTCAAAAACCATCAAGCGCTAAGATGAAACTGGCATCAGCTCCTTATTTTTGGTTATGTTAGCAGTTGACGTTACTCTTCAATAACACAGACACCAAAAAACAATCAGGGGGAGAAAAATAGATGAATTCAAAGAAGATAAATCATGCGGGGAGATAGATGTTCATTCTCCCTTGTCCTCTCACATGATTCTCTCCTGTGATTCTCTCCACAGAACAAAGGAACAGGATGTACTTTATAACCCAGCCCTAGCCTGTGGTTGACCAATTAGAATTCCTTGCAATAAAACTGGGCCAATGGCCAAATAACAAGTATCCTATTTCAGGTTCGATGTATAAACAATTTGGGCCAATGAGAACTTGCTATGTAGTTATGGGTACCGGACTGAAATTCCTCCCATGTCTCTGACCCATTGATAATTAATCTCCTATTACAGAAAAAACACTATTTCCATTGACTGTTAGTACTCTATTGACTTTTAGTCCTCTTGACCTTTAGTACTGTCACACCCAGATCTGTTTCACTTGTCTTTGTGATTGTCTCCACACCCCTCCAGGTGTGGCCCATCTTCCCCTTCATCCCCTATGTATTTATACCTGTGTTCTCTGTTTTTCTGTTGCTAGTCTGTCTTGTTTGTCAAGCCAACCAGTGATTTTTTTTGTGTCAGCTCCTGCTTTCCCCCAGTCTCTCTTTTCTCATCCTTCTAGTTTATGACCCTTGCCTGTCCTGACCCTGTACCCACCCGCCAGACCACTCTGTCTGCCCCTAACCCTGAGCCTGCCTGCCGTCCTGTACATTTGCCCCACCTCAGGATTACCGACCTCTGCCTGACCTGACCTGAGCCTGCCTGCCGTCCTGTTCCTTTGCCCCTGTTGCTTTAATAGACATTGTTACTTTGACACTGTCTGCATCTGGGTCTTACCTTGATTGCTGATAAGTACTCTATTTTCATCTCGTCCTCTGCATTGTGTATTTATCTTCAAAATATTCTTACAGTTACTACATGATTCCATATGTGTTATTTCATAGTTTTAATGTCTTCATTATTAATTCTACAATCTAGAAAATATTAAAAATAAAGAAAAACCCTTAAATGAGTAGATGTGAACTAACTTTTGACTGGTACTGTTTGCTTTAATCATGTCACATATCAGTTCGCACACAAAGTTTTTAAAAAATACATTGAGTTAATAAAGCTGCATACAAACATGGTCTCTTTTTTTTGCTTTCCTGATTAAGGCAGCTCCAAAATGCAGGTGCTTCAGCCTAGATCATTGCTTTCTGTGGTGGTTGGGTAGCCAGTGGTAAATATGGAGCATAGGGGTTGGTAATGTTCTCTTGTTGCACTGTTATTGGCTCAGTGTTCTGTCACTCAGGAGGACACTACGTCACCGCAAAATCTACAGGGAGAGCTAGAACATTCAAGCCCCTTGCGTGATGTCATAGAGTTACTTTAGACCTGCCCATCCAAATAGGCTTAAGGTCATTGGCCACAGATAACATTTTTTTCCCCCACCAAGATTTACATGCTAAAATTGGCACTGATAATAGTGTATCTATATCTACAGTATATAATAATATAGCAATATATAAATACAATGGGGATAACAAACACAGTAACCACAAACACAATAGGGTCTTTGGACTTGGCCAGAGAGAACTTTATCCCATTATCCATAATCACACAATGTGTCTCTGAGAATCGAAACCAAGAGTAACCTTAAAAAAACAGACATGAAAACTGACAAATTACACCGAATTACATGATTACCTCGAATGACATGATCACTTAATGAGGATTCAGAAAGTGAAAGATATTCAATGTAATTAGCCTGAAAATGATGACCCTTAGCAGATAGAATGTGACTCATACCATCTTTATGAACCCATGTAATTAAGCCCACATTCTGAGGACTATTGTCTTTATTTTTAATAAGCCTATAGCTATTAATAGCACCTTAGAGAGCTCCCTCGCCTCACCTCCAATGTGACCTTGGTGAGCATGTGACAAATAAGCCACTGGCAACACTACATTTATTTCAACAGGGATAACTGGGTAATATTTGGTTGAGTTGATCAATGAGATTGCAACCTATATTCAACCACTCAAAACGCCAGCCAAAAGATTTAGAATTTTCAATGTGTTATCACTATGCTTTCGACCATCTAAAAGCACAACCAAATTCCAATGGAAAACCAATGTCTGTTTTTTTGTTTATTTATAAAAGAAGAAGAATTTGTTATCACTTTGCTTCATCTAATAGCAGACCCAAATGACATGGATAGCAGTTGAGATTACATTACATGATACAAGTGATCAATGCCTTTCGAAATTCTGTGCAAATTATTACAGAAATTGTGCTATCTTGAAAATGCACACTTTACATGATTAGGCCTATAAGATTTTTTTTTTTATAGTTACAGTAACCTTAAAATGTATGGATGTGTTACTCATTTTAAGGTTGAATGATACATTACTTTGTAGGAACTATGGCAACCAAATATCAATATTTAAAGGAGACGTATCTACTGGATAGTTCAATCTGAGCCACTGCCCATTTTTTTACTTTCATTTTTGGTGTTGTGAATCCAAGATATAATTTGTTAACTTGTCGACAAGTTAATAGGCAATTATTTGTATTTCAAAAGTGATATTGAATTGTGTTTGGTTATTAAAGTTAAATAATAGGTCTAAATCAAATCGAATCAAAATGCACTTTAAATGAAGTTTGATTTGATTTAGTCCTATTTTTTTACTTTATTTTTTGGTTGAGATGGAGACATGAATCCAACACATCAATAACATAAAAAATGATTCTGTCTCCCTCCTGTCTCAGCCTCCAGTATTTATGCTGCAGTAGTTTATGTGTCGGGGGGCTAGGGTCAGTTTGTTATATCTGGAGTACTTCTCCTGTCCTATTCGGTGTCCTGTGTGAATCTAAGTGTGCATTCTCTAATTCTCTCCTTCTCTCTTCTTTCTCTTCTCTCTCTCTCTCGGAGGACCTGAGCCCTAGGACCATGCCCCAGGACTACCTGACATGATGACTCATTGCTGTCACCAGTCCACCTGGCCGTGCTGCGACCATGCTGGTCATTTATGAACATTTGTACATCTTGGCCATGTTCCGTTATAATCTCCACCCGGCACAGCCAGAAGAGGACTGGCCACCCCACATGTGCTCTCTCTAATTCTCTCTTTCTTTCTCTCTCAGAGGACCTGAGCCCTAGGAACATGCCCCAGGACTACCTGACATGATGACTCCTTGCTGTCCCCAGTCCACCTGGCCGTGCTGCTGCTCCAGTTTCAACTGTTCTGCCTTATTATTATATGACCATGCTGGTCATTTATGAACATTTGAACATCTTGGCCATGTTCTGTTATAATCTCCACCCGGCACAGCCAGAAGAGGACTGGCCACCCCACATAGCCTGGTTCCTCTCTAGGTTTCTTCCTAGGTTTTGGCCTTTCTAGGGAGTTTTTCCTAGCCACCGTGCTTTTACACCTGCATTGCTTGCTGTTTGGGGTTTTAGGCTGGATTTCTGTACAGCACTTTGAGATATCAGCTGATGTACGAAGGGCTATATAAATACATTTGATTTGATTTGATTAATTTGTAAACAAATTGGAATTAAAGATAAATTAATTCAATGGCACAAATGGAACAATCCAAGCAGAAGATACAGTACATCAAATTATATTTGGTTGCATCGACAAACAAACACAATTCAATATCATTACATTACGACTGCATGGTCAGGCACAAATCCAACACTATCATTAAGTTTGTAGACGACACAACAGTGGTAGGTCTGATCACCGACAACGACGAGACAGCCTATAGGGAGGAAGTCAGAGACCTGGCCGGGTGGTGCCAGAATAACAACCTATCCCTCAACGTAACCAAGACGAAGGAGATGATTGTAGACTATAGGAAAGGAGCACCGAGCACACCCCCATTCTCATCGATGAGGCTGTAGTGGAGCAGGTTGAGAGCTTCAAGTTCCTTGGTGTCCATATCAACACTTAACTAGAATGGTCCAAACACACCAAGACAGTCGTGAAGAGGGCACGACAAAGCCTATTCCCCCTCAGGGAACTAAAAAGATTTGGCATGGGTCCTGAGATCCTCGGGCTCTGACCGCAAGGCACTGCAGAGGGTAGTGCGTACAGACCAGTACATCACTTGGGCTAAACTGCCTTCCATCCAGGACCTCTACACCAGGTGGTGTAATAGAAAGGCCCTAACAATTGTCAAAGACCCCAGTCACAGACTGTTCTCTCTACTACCGCATGGCAAGTGGTACCGGAGTGCCAAGTCTAGGACAAAAAGGCTTCTCAACAGTTTTTACCCCCAAGCCAAAAGACTCCTGAACAGGTAATCAAATGGCTACCCAGACTATTTGCATTGTGTGCCCACCCCCACAACTGCTGCTACTCTCTGTTTATCATATGTGCATAGTCACATTAACTGTACATTCATGTACATACTACCTCAATTGGGCCGACCAACCAGTGCTTCCGCATGTTGGCTAACCGGGCTATCTGCATTGTGTCCCACCACCACCCACCAACCCCTCTTTTACGCTACACTAACCGGTGTCTGTATGTAGCCTCGCTACTGTATATAGCCTGTCTTCTTACTGTTATTATTTCTTTACCTACCTTATTATTACCTTACTTATTTCTTTACCTACCTATTGTACACCTAGTAAGTAAGTATGCCTGTAAGTAAGCATTTCACTGTAAGGTTGTATTCGGCGCACGTGTCAAATAAACTTTAATTTGATTTGAAATCAATATAAATAGCATTATTGACGATAGGGGCCTGATGCATGTAACGGCGTTCTTCGTTTGTCAAAAGAGAGTCGGACCGAAATGCAGCGTGGTGGTTACTCATGATCTTTAATGAAGGATCGCGATACATGAAATAACTATTACAAAATACAAAACAACAAACGGAACGTGAAACCTAATTACAGCTTATCTGGTGAAACTACACAGAGACAGGAACAATCACCCACGAAATACAAAGCGAAACCAGGCTACCTAAATACGCTTCCCAATCAGAGACAACGAGAATCACCTGACTCTGATTGAGAACCGCCTCAGGCAGCCAAGCCCATACAACACCCCTACTCAGCCGCAATCCCAATAATACAAAAACCCCAATACGAAATACAACAACATAAACCCATGTCACACCCTTGCCTGACCAAATAATTAAAGAAAACACAAAATACTAAGACCAAGGCGTGACAGAACCCCCCCCCCCCCTAAGGTGCGGACTCCCGGACGCACCTCAAAACCATAGGGAGGGTCCGGGTGGGCGTCTGTCCATGCCGGCTCGGGACGTGGACCCCACTCCATTAATGTCCTAGTTCCTCCCCTTCGCGTCCTGGGATAATCCACCCTCGCCGCCGACCATGGCCTAATAGTCCTCACCCAGAACCCCACAGAACTGAGGAGCAGCTCGTGACTGAGGGGCATCTCGGGACTGAGGGACAGCTCGGGACTGAAGGGCAGCTCGGGACTGAGGCAGCTCGGGGCTGAGGGGCAGCTCGGGACTGAGGGGCAGCTCGGGACTGAGGGGCAGCCCGGAACTGAGGGGCAGCCCGGAACTGAGGGGAAGCCCAGTACTGAGAGGAAGCCCAGTACCGAGATGAAGCTCAGACAGGTAGTAGGCTCCGGTAGATCCTGGCTGGCTGGCGGATCTGGAAGATTCTGGTTGACTAGCAGATCTGGAAGAGACTGGTTGACTGGCAGATCTGGAAGAGACTGGTTGACTGGCAGATCTGGAAGAGACTGGTTGACTGGCAGATCTGGAAGAGACTGGTTGACTGGCAGATCTGGAAGAGACTGGTTGACAGGCAGATCTGGAAGAGACTGGTTGACTGGCAGATCTGGAAGAATCTGGTTGACTGGCAGATCTAGAAGATCATGGCTGACTGGCGGATCTAGCTGCTCTATGCAGACTGACAGCTCCTTGCAGACTGACAGCTCTGGCAGCTCCATGCAGGCTGACAGCTCCTTGCAGACTGGCAGCTCTTTGCAGACTGACAGCTCTTTGCAGACTGACAGCTCTGGCTGCTTCATGCAGACTGACAGCTCTGGCTGCTTCGAACAGACTGACAGCTTAGACTGCTCCATGCAGGCTGACAGCTCTGGCTGCTTTATGCAGACTGACAGCTCTGACTGCTCCATGCAGGCTGACAGCACCCTGCAGACTGGTAGCTCCTTGCAGACTGACAGCTCCTTGCAGACTGGCAGCTCCTTGCAGACTGGCAGCTCTTTGCAGACTGACAGCTCTGGCTGTGTCATGCAGACTGACAGCTCTGACTGCTCCATGCAGGCTGACAGCACCCTGCAGACTGGCAGCTTTTTGCAGACTGACAGCTCTTTGCAGACTGACTGCTCTGGCTGCTTCATGCAGACTGACAGCACCTTGCAGACTGACAGCTCCCTGCAGACTGACAGGTCATGCTGCTCCGAAACAGGCAGGAGGCTCCGGCAGTGCTGTAGAGGAGGAAGGATCTGATAGCGCTGAACAGGTGGGAGACTCCGACAGCGCCGGAGGGAAGGAAGGCTCTGATAGCGCTGAACAGACAGGAGACTCCAGTAGCGCAGGAGGGAAGGAAGGCTCTGGCTGTGCTGAACAGGCGAGAGACTCCGACAGTGCAGGAGGGAAGGAAGGCTCTGGCTGTGCTGAACAGGCGAGAGACTCCGACAGCGCAGGAGGGAAGGAAGGCTCTGGCTGTGCTGAACAGGTGAGGCGCACAGAAGGCCTGGTGCGTGGTGCTGGAACTGGTGCTACAGGATTGAGGACACGCACAGGAAGCCTGGTGCGGGGAGCTGCTAACCGGAGGACTGGTGTGTGGAGGTGGCTCTGGATAGACCGGACCGTGCAGGCGCACTGGAGCTCTTGAGCACCGAGCCTGCCCAAGCTTACCTGGCTCGATGCCCACTCTAGCCCGGCCAATACGAAGGGCTGGTATGAACCGCACCGGGCTATGCACCCGCACTGGAAACACCGTGCGCTCCATAGCATAACACGGTGCCTGCACGGTCTCTCTAACCCACCGGTAAGCACAGGGAGTTTGCGCAGGTCTCCTACCTGGCATAGCCATACTCCCATTAAGCCTCCCCCCAATAACTTTTTTGGGCTGCTTCTCAGGCTTCCATCCACGTCGCCGTGCTGCCTCCTCATACCACCGCCTCTCCGCTTTAGCCACCTCTAGGACGGCGATATTCTCCCGGCTGCGCCCAGGGTCCTTTTCCGTCTAATATCATCTCCCAAGACCAGAAGTTCTTATATTGCTGCTCCTCACAATTAACAGGGAGAGTAGGCTCAGGTCTGACTCCTGCCTCAGCCACTCTCTCTCTGCGCCCTCCCCCAATAAATATTTGGTTACTTTCGGTTTTCGCTCTGCGCCGCCGTGTTTTTCTTTTCGACTCCATTCGCCTGTAGCCCTCTTCGCACTGCTCCAGCGAATCCCAGGCGGGCTCCTGCACTCTCTCTGGGTCGGCCGCCCACCTGTCGATTTCTTCCCACGTCGTATACTCCATGCCTCTGCTGTCCATAACGTCCTCCCTTCGCTGTTCAAGCTGTACCTGCCTGTTAACACGCTGCTCAGTCCGTGTGTGGTGGGTGATTCTGTAACGGCGTTCTTTGTTTGTCAAAAGAGAGTCGGACCGAAATGCAGCGTGGTGGTTACTCATGATCCGATACATGAAATAACTATTACAAAATACAAAACAACAAACGGAACGTGAAACCTAATTACAGCCTATCTGGTGAAACTACACAGAGACATACGCTTCCCAATCAGAGACAACGAGAATCACCTGACTCTGATTGAGAACCGCCTCAGGCAGCCAAGCCCATACAACACCCCTACTCAGCCGCAATCCCAATAATACAAAAACCCCAATACGAAATACAACAACATAAACCCATGTCACACCCTGGCCTGACCAAATATTTAAAGAAAACACAAAATACTAAGACCAAGGCATGACAATGCACCACAAAATTCTGAGGGGGCACAAAGTAAGTGAGGATAACTGGGGGGTGGTTGGAGAATTTAGCATTTTTCAAACATCTGAATCAGCTGTTTCCTGCAATCTGGAGCCATAATCAATATGCTTAATTCTATGTAAAAAAAAAAAAAAAATATATATATATATATATATATATATATATATATATATATATATATATATATCTTGTGCTGTCTTGCTTCCGCCTGACTGGTGGTTGTTTTTTATTTAATAAACTAAATATGTCTATCTGCATCTCTGCTAAAATCTGGGTAAACTATTTAAAAAGGAATGTGAGTATTATTCAGTACATTCAGTTATTGCTTGCTTTTCTAAAGGCTAACAACCTTTCCAGCAAGCATGCCAGCTAAAATAGTTAGACAAGCTAGCCATTCTAACTCGAAATAGCTTATTTGTAGCAAGTGATGAGGTTGAGAGATTGGGAACCTATCTGGACTGGCTAAAGCCAACTTCTTACAATGGGTGGCTAGTTGTATTACAGAGAAACAACAGCAAAACTATTTTTTTTTTAAATAGGACAAATCTGAGGGGGAGTGTGCCCCTTTGCCCCCTATTAGCATGATGCCTCTGATTGATGATATGTGAGTGATAAAGTATGGTCAAATTTAATTTGCTCTGTTACACCTATCCTTTGGAATGACTTCAATAGCAATAGTGAATCTATTTACTTTATAAGTGGAGACTTCTGAACAATCCTTCTCACAATAGCACATTGTTTAAAGGTACAAAATCAACATATTTTGTACAAGATTTGTCTATGTTGAAACGGGGTTATAATGATGACATAACACTGTGTTTGAAATGTCACCTCAATACAATAGCTTACGTTAACTTTTTTTTAAATGCAATTTATGTCACTTTACAATACGTTGACAAATTACATTAAAAGAACGGTGATACAACCAGTTTTTGACCAGGCCATCACCGCAACACTAAGCTATTTCACAACGTTGACAGTGCAACTGCTGGGGGGAAAATAACCACTCTCTGCTATTTCTCTGTTTCGTTTACCCTCGTCAAGTCAAGTCGAGTTGTTTACCTAAGCCAATACATCGTTATTCTACAGTAAGAATTAAGACGGTCAAAGATTGGCAAAGTGTAGAGTGAAACAGTAGCGGTGTGCCAGAAGTAAATGCAATTTGTCTGGGTCAAAATTGATCCACTGAATAATTGGAAATGACTAGCCTGGCATAGGCTGTGCATGACTAACTTTGCCCTGAGGTACACCGGTGATGCCCTCAGGTCTGAAGGAAACACCCTTCTCTATTAGTTACTGTCTCTGTCATATTGAATTCAGATATACGCACAACGCTGTATTCATTCCACACTGTCATGATATTGTATTCATACAACCACAGGGCTCAGCTGCTTCCATATCAAATTCATAGGATCAGAGGTCTCTGTTCATATTCATGTTGCATGTATAAAACCTTAAATGTTTTAAAACCAATGGTGCAGCTAGGTAAGACAAAATAGCTATGAATGCCCCTAGAATATAAAACAATTTTCAAAGTCATGAGATCTCAAAGTTGCATTTTTTTGTTGTGAAAAAACAAATCCTTAGTGATATCTTATTGTCTGCCGTATTATGAAGGCTACATCATTAAAAAGAAGGCTGGAATAAAATAGTTGTGTGTTTTCTAGGGGCTAAAAATACTTATGTTGTACAAAAAAGTTCACAAGTTTCTCTGATTCATTCCATCGATGTCTGCTACTGTTTTTCGCCAGACAACAAATAGATAACAAATCGAGGCCTTGATTGAGGTTCTGCCAAAACTGTGGTAAACAACTCGTGAGAATACTCAGAATTCCTCATCTGCACCTCACGATACAACTGCAATATGTGTCTCTCCAGTGTTGTAATAATGCTGGTCTCATAGTCTGTGTCTGAAATTGCAACATTTTCCCTATATAGTGCACTACAGTACATTTGACCAGAGTACAATGGGGCCTGATCAAAAGTAGTGTACTACATAGGGAATAGGGTGACATTTGGGATGCACATATAGTGCATTCCAACATCCATAATTCAAACGATTTACATACAGCTGTAATCAATGAGGGTATCAAACTGATTAGTAGGGATGCATTACATTACTTATTCCAGATTTAGAGTCGTCACTGTTACGTCTGCTCCCGCTGTCCCTCTCCTGTGCTCGAGGGCGCCAGACTGCCTATCACTACACACACCTGTCCCCTTCATTACGAGCACCTGCGCCTCATTGGGCCCACCTGAACGCCATAATTATTTGATTGCCTCCCCTTTATCTGTCTGTTTCCTCTGTTGCATACCTTTGTCAACATTGACGTTGTTACTTTGTCCCCTGTCCAGACGCTGTTCCTGTCCGGTTTCATGGCAGTTATTTATTAAATGTTCTCCCTGTACCTGATTCCTGTCTCCAGCGTCGATCCTCATAGAATGCTGACACCCAAAATTGAAAGCATCAGGGAGGCCTCGTTTTTTGTTGGTGACGTCGGGTCCGGGTGCCGTTGCCAATGTTACCGGGGGTGCCTCAGCTGGCTCATAGGGCTTCCAGGCACTAGCTGGCTCGAGAGGTTTTTCTTTCCCCGGTGGGCTCGGCAGGCGCCCACCCCACGTCATGCTTCAGCTGGTTTATCAGGCTCACACGCCTCAGCTGGTTCGTCAGGCTCCCACGTCTCAGCAGGATCATCAGGCCTTCACGCCTCAACTGGATTGTCAGGCTCCCAAGCCTCAGCAGGTTTGCCAGGCTCCCACGCCTCTGCCGGTTCATATGGCTTAAACGCCCCCAGCCGGCTTGTCCTGTGCCCAGGCCTCGGCCGGCTTGTCCTGTGCCCAGGCCCTGCACACCTGTCCCATTTGTTATGCGAACCTGCGCCTCATTGGACCCACCTGAACTCCATCATTATTTGATTGCCTCCCCTTTATCTGTCTGTTTCTTCTGTTCCAATACTTTATCAGCATTGATGTTGTTATTTGGTCCCCTGTCCAGACGCTGTTCCTGTCCTGTTTCATGTCTGTTATTTATGAAATGTTCTCCCTGTACCTGCGTCCTGTCTCCAGCGTCGATCCTCACAGTGGCATTGGCAATCAGTCTGTCGCATTAGCTTACGTTCATAGTCTAGTCAATGTTGAGTTATACTGCGCTGTGTGTATCTGTGCTGGTCTGTTGGGGCTTGCTGTATCCAATTAAGGATCTACCCTCAAGCAAGATTAACATATCTGAAGAAATCAAGTGGCATATGATACACCCTTTATCGTTGAAGGTTTTTTTGCTCTGTAGACAACAAGCTCTTCAATTACATATCAACATTTGTTTGGTAAAGGATTTGACTAGGGCTGCAAAGGGAGGGTATATTACTGGAAACTTTAGAGGTTTACCAGTATAATACCAGAATTTTGGGGTCTTTGAAGGATTTTATGTAATCTACCACAAGACATCTAGTGGCTCTTCTGGGTTCTTCAGATTATCACAGGTGTCTGTAATTATCTCTTGCCCACTGTGTTGCTTTATCAAATGTAGCATACAGTGCCTTCAGAAAGGATTTTGCCTTGTACTTAGCTCCATTCTTTTTTATTTTTTATCCTGAAAAACTCCCCAGTCATTATCGATTACAAGCATACCCATAACACCACCACTATGCTTGAAAATATGAAGAGTGGTACTCAGTAAAGTGTTGTATTGGATTTGCCCCAAACAAAACACTTGCTATTCAGGACAAAAAGTAAATTGCTTTGCCACATTGTTTTGCTGTATTACTTTAGTGCCATGTTGCAAACAGGATGCATGTTTTGGAATATTTGCATTCTGTACAGGCTTTGTTATTTTCACTCTGTCAATTAAATTAGTATTGTTGAGTAATTGCAATGTTGTTATAACATGACATATAGAATTGTTTTAAGATGGTCATACCATGGATTGTTTAGCTAATTGATTTTGAATTTCAGGACCCCTTTAGGTATCCATGACAATCTAATGCACTTGTTCTCTTGCTCAGTTGTGCACCGGGGCCTCCCACTCTTCTTTCTATTCTGGTTAGGGCCAGTTTGAGCTGTTCTGTGAAGGGAGTAGTACACAGCATTGTACGACATCTTCAGTTTCTTGGCAATTTCTCGCATGAAATAACCTTCATTTCTCAGAACAAGAATAGACTGACGATTTTCAGAAGAAGGTTATTTGTTTCTGGTCATTTTGAGCCTGTAATCGAACCCAAAAATGCGGATGCTTCAGATACTCAACTAGTCTAAAGAAGGCCAGTTAAATTGCTTCTTTAATCAGGACAACAGTTTTCAGCTGTGCTAACATAATTGCAAAAGGGTTTCTAATGATCAATTAGCCTTTTAAAATGATACACATGGATTAGCTAACACAATGTGCCATTGGATCACAGGATGATGGTTGCTGATAATGGGCCTCTGTACGCCTGTGTAAATATTCCTTTAAAAATCATCCCTTTCCCGCTACAATACTAATTTACAAATACAATGTCAATGTCTACGTTGTATTTCTGATCAATTTGATGTTATTTTAATGGACAAAAAAATGGCTTTTCTTACAAAAAAATGACATTTCTAAGTGACCCCAAACTTTTGAATGGTAGTGCATATATATTTTTTTTACACATATTTAACTCCTTTTTTGGGGTAGGCACAAAACTACCTCCATACTTCCATTCAGTTCTTAAACCAGTACCGGTTACCATCAGATGAGTCCTGGGGCACTTGTAGTCTGACAGACAGCGCCGTAGCTCGGCCACCTTCCACCGCAAATGCGGAAGGCCGCTATAGGTGGATGTGGTGGTAGATGGTCGATTGAGCCCATGCAAAAAAAAAATATATATCTAGCTTAAACTGGCGGATTTTGATGAGGATTTTTTGATTATGTTTCTTAGATTGATGCAACAGTGGGTCAATAGACTCTAGGGGCTTAAGATCATTTTTACTCCTGAACTTACCTAGGCTTTCCATAACAAAGGGGTTGAATACTAATTGACTCAAGACATTTCAACTTTACATTTGAATGAATTTGTAAAAAAAAAATCAAAAACATCATTCCACTTTGGCATTATGGGGTGTTGTATGTAGGCCAGTGAAAACAATTTTAAATTGTAACCCAATTTAAATTCAGCCTGTAACACAACAAAATGTAGAAAATCAGGATTGTGAATACTTTCTGAAGGCACAGTATAAATTACCAAAGTTACGATAGATTGCTTTAACAAACTTACTGAAGCTTTTCAACCCTATCTACTGTATGACTAGTGGAAAAGTTTGACTCATTATTTTTCATTATATCCGCCTGTAGTATGTTATTCTTAGTAGAGTGTTTTGCTTCAAAATAGATTGAATGACAGTTCCACAAGCTGGGAAAAGCCTCAAGTCAAGACAGGTATAAGTGTTACAGATACAGTATTTCTGTAATGACATGCATGCAATTCTAATATAGCCAAGAGCCACCAGTACTCTGAGAACTGAACATTTGCCAATGATCACAGCGCTACCCACACCACACTACAACATACACCAACCACAACACTACCCAATCACATATTTAATATATACCTTGGGTGTCCACAAATGCCTTCAACAGTTAAAGCTGCAGAGAGAAGTAAATGAAACAGAACATTATTTTGGACCAAAGAAGACAGGCAAAACGTTCCAATAAGAAACGAAAGCATTCAAACCACAGCAGCCTTGTACAAAGTGCAAGTTGGGGACCATGCATTTCTGAAGGAGGTTGAGGTTGAAACTAAAAATGTGCATTGATCACCTGCACAGACGGTTCTTGTCCATATGCCACAGTGGGGCTCTAATGTATACACGACTCTTACCCAATATGCCCATGACACACAAAGGAAAACATGACTCGGGCCCTCACTGATGAAACTCAATTCTCAACATTGACTGTGAGCCGGTTCAATCTAGGAGTCAGTTTTTTTCTTTAATATGAGAAGCTGAGCACAGAAGACGTGGAGTGTTGCAGCTGTGCTATTCACAAATGAATATGTGTCCCATTTGGTTCCTTGCTTGCTTATCAGAGCTCTAATGACAGATATTTGATGCTTCATGTGATAATCATTGTCTAGCACTGAAGTCAAGAGTCTAGTCCGGATGAAAATCTATGAGACATTTGCACTCAACGGTGCTCACATGATCTGCTATGAATGTCTACTCCTTCACAAGCTTATCTCTTATGCCAAGTGATGTTAATTGTTTTCAAAGGAAAATAACATGTAAAACCAAATGTCAGATTGGAGCTCCATTAATTACATTCTAAAACAATACCTTCTTGTTTCATTTTTGAGTATTTTGAAATCGCTATGCTGTGGTTAAAAAATACAAATAGAGTCAATGACGTACACAAAACAGCAAATGTTTTCTAGCAGCATTAAGTCAAATAAGGACATGGCCATTCAAAGGATGCATTCATCGCTATAAGACCATATCATGTATGAATAATGCCCAGACCACCTCCGCAGAAGCATATGCAGGACAATACAGTGATTCTATTAATCAGGTTTTAATCTGAATCTGAATCAATTTTACTCTACCGCACATTAAATTGTAATTTGGTTTAAATTACACGGTAGGTTTTCAAGCTCTTTTTTTCTCTCCTGCAGTGAAATGTAAATGAAGCCAATTACACACAGCTGACTACATTACTAGTCAAATTGGTCCATGCTATCAGGGATCCTTAGGACATCCCTACCCCATTGAAGTTGAAATGTAAAATGGTTAAGTTAAGGGTTAAGGTTAGAGTTAGGTAAGGGTTAGGGATAGGGTAAGGGTAGGGGGGTTACGGTTAGGGTTAGGGTTAGGGTTAGAACTAGTGAAATTATGCTCGAGGGTGTGAATAGAAATTCAGCCATTTCCCTCTGAATAAAAAAACTGTATTTTATCTATTCTAGAGAAATCAAACGTAAACAAAAACTGTAATGGGAAGCCATCCACAAGGTAAACTCATTGACACACAGCTGAATG
The DNA here is from genome assembly GCF_021184085.1 of Oncorhynchus gorbuscha. Taxonomy (NCBI): domain Eukaryota; kingdom Metazoa; phylum Chordata; class Actinopteri; order Salmoniformes; family Salmonidae; genus Oncorhynchus; species Oncorhynchus gorbuscha. The sequence goes on along the minus strand of NC_060181.1, from coordinate 54,133,842 downwards.
TGTCTGAGTGAAGATTGTAGTCACACTCACAGTAACACACAGGCTATGCACTTTTGGAGATAGCCTTTCTCTGTGTGCCAAAAGAGTCTTTCACTCTCTAAATGTTTTGGAGACATAGGTGACATTGGGGCATCCAGCAGCCACTGAGCTATAAAATTACCGTCGAGGGGCGAATTAAGAACGGAAAGGCAAGGACGAAGGACAATGCCAGTGGGAGTTTGAGTTGGATTTATAGGGCTGCTCATGCGACTGATATCCTCTTTCGGTTCCTCAGTCCTGTCTGCTGCTCCAGGAGTTTGGCTCACATTTCCAACCTCTCTCTAAGCAATTATTTAAAATGAACTGTGGCTTGGTATCATAGCAACTATTCACCAAATATGTATTGTGTCTATGAATAACTTTAAGGATGTAAAGTATGGCCTTATAAGTTAGAGTAGTACATATCTAAAAGTGTACACTTCGTCATTGAGATTTATGTAGATAGTTGGGGGAGAAAGACAGTTCAGGTACATCTTTCTCATTTTCCCATCTTATGCAAGTCGCTGCACAAGTGGAAGGCCACCTCTCTCTTTCTGACACACACACACACATACAAAACTGCACTCACACACACACACACATACACGCACGCACGCACACGCACACACTCCTAGCCTTTCTCATGACAGTAGAGTCATGTCGATACATTTGCCCTTTGATTATATACTGCTGGGCAACAGATCAATCCCATACTCCCCTAAACACTCACAAAACCCCTGGAAGAGCAGAAAACATGTTTTCCCAGGACTCTAACATAAATAATGAACTAAGTACACACCGTAGCGAACAGGAAGGCAAGGAAGCTAAACTGGCACACTGGCGTGAAAGGCAAACATACTAGGCATCACACAAAGTGGGAATTGTAATGTGGCTCATATAGTGATGACCATATATTTAGAACAGGTTGAACTTCTAGGCACTACAACAGAAACCCATCTGAACGCTGTCTTGCTGTCTGTCCCTCCGACATTTTCAACATTGTTTCAATATTCAAATTCAATCTCCAGCCATCCCATACCAGTAATGAATGTGTCGGGAGTCGGGACGAGACAGATGGGCAGGCAGCGTTTCTCCGCCAGTCGAAATCATGAATCAGCTGGCATCATTTTTATGGATATATACAAAGAAATGTCAACTGAAAAAAGGTTAGTTTGCAGTCTTTCCAGGTTCAGTTTGAAGTGATTGTGTAAGCTGTGTTGTTGGCAAGCTCCTACTCTGAACCACAGTGTCCTGACGAGTGAGCACATCTTCTATGCCAGGCGAAAACACGCATCATTAGCTCATCGTTAAGGATGTATCCAGTTAAATGTCACTAGAAAAAAGCTCAAACAAATGCAAATGCAGCTACTTTTGTTATTCTGGCTGCACTGTTTGTCGTGACTGTAAATGAGCCGTAGTTGGCTAGCTAGCAAGCAAGGGTTACGAACGTTGACAGTCAGTATGGCAATAGAACATTTAGAACGAATGTCTGGGTCACATCCATAGATACAGAACAATAAGACTGAATGACAGGGTCGCGTCTCTGGCAACCGAACTGATAGAACGAAGGACCAGCCGGCTTGGGTAGGAACCCTAGATTTATGACTGGACTATATCTTGTGGAAGGATGAAATAATGTGCATTTTTCAAAATACAGTTTTTAATTAAATATGTCAATCATTATTTGAATATGTTGGTAACCCGTTGTAAAAAAGTGATAATGACCTCGAAGCCGGTGTTTTGAGGATATATTGGCACGTTTGCCAAACACAGCCGTGCCAACATATCCTCCAAACACCGGCTTCTCAGGCATTATCACTTAAGTAGACAACAGGGCTGGGGTCAATTCCATTTCAATTCCAGGCAATTCAGAAAGTAAATCAAACTCCAAATATAATTCAAAATGTTCTTTGTTGAAAAACATGAAAGAGAATTTCTGTGTTCCTGAATTGACTGGAATTGAAATGGATTTGGCCCTAACCCTGGTAGACAAACCTGTCCATGCCAACACACATAAAAAAACACATTCATAATGACCCACAGAACACTACCTAAAAACAAAGACCCAATCCCCCCAGAAAAGGAAAGGTTTCCACATCGTATTTTACTATATCCAATACTGTTACTGTAATTGATTTACACTACCAATAATGCTACTGTAGTCCTTCTACGGTAACATACTCTTACTGCAAAGCCTTATTTGCATACTTCCCAAAATGCCTTGCATTTGGAATGAATTGTTGAGTTACCACTCATTATTGTATTTGTTAGCACAAGAGACATGGTTGTTGCATTCATCCATGTTCAGTCTTGTGGCCTTCACCAAGTGAGATCCTAAGTGAATATGTTCTCATTAAAATGTAATTATTTAACACATAAGGCCTCATGAATGTTTTACACCGTACCCAAACCGGCCGTGCCTGTGCGCCAACATGTGCAAATTGATTTTGTCCCCCCACACCAAACGCGATCACGACACAAAGGTTGAAATATCAAAACAAACTCTGAATCAATTATATTAATTTGGGGACAGATCAAAAAGCATTAAACATTTATGTCAATTTAGCTAGCTAGCTTGCAGTTGCTAGCTACGTTGTCCTATTTAGCTAGTTTGCTGTTGCTAGCTAATTTGTCCTGGGATATAAACATTAAGTTGTTATTTTACCTAAAATGCACAAGGTCCTCTACTCCGACTACTAATCCACACTTAAAACGGTCAACCGAATCGTTTTTAGTTATCTCTCTTCCTTCCAGGCTTTTTCATCTTTGGACTTTATATGGAGAATGGCATCTAACTTTCATAGTTACCATGACGATCGACCAAACTCAGTTCATCTTTCAATCCCCCCAAGTGGGTTTAACCAATGAGGAGATAGCACGTCGCTATCTGCTTCTATAAACCAACGAGAAGATGGGAGAGGCAGGACTTGCACCGCGTTCAGCAGATGCTCGTTGTCGCGTGCGAGCAGTGTGGTTGCAATAAGTGAATAACGTGTGTTTAAATTTATTATGCAATGCTCGCGCACGCGACCTCAGAGGTGTGGTCAGCATGTTATACAATCCACATAAGGCATGCAAGCAGGGATGCAAAATTCCATTACATTTCACAAAATACCCTCAAATCCTGTTCAAAGGATTCAGAGCATGTTGGGAAATATGATAATGATTACCGTAGTTTTACAGTAACTTACAGGTAATTGGCTGACATTAAGTTACTGTAAACAAAACAGTTTTATGGTAACAATGCCGGTAATCCAGTAATCCATTGACGGTACCATTACTGGTATTGTCATCTATTGTATGGGGTGGGGAGGAAGGGGGAGAGTGGTTTGAATTCAGGCTAAGTGATGCTGCATTTCACCTTTTTTCCATAGGAGCCCTGTGTTTTACATGAAGCTCCTATTATGTGTTTGCTTGGCTTACCTTTATCAATGGAAAGTGATTTATTTGTATGTGTCACGGGTGTCATTGGAAGTAGACCAAAGTGCAGCGTGGTGAATGTAAATTTTATTTTATTTTAAAATGTCGCCAACAAAACAGCAAACGAAAGAAACAACCTTGAAGCTTACAGGGCTAAGTGCCACAAACAAAGTTAACTACCAACACTGAAAGGAGGGAAATAGGGCTACCTAAGTATGATTCCCACCCATAGACAGCTGTCCCTGATTGAGAACCATATCCAGCCAACACATAGAAACACAAATCATAGAAATAAAGGACATAGAATGCCCACCCAAATCACACCCTGACCAAACCAAAAAGATACATAAAAAGGTCAGGTGTAACAGTACCCCCCCCCAAGGTGCAGACCCCGTCCGCAAAACCTGAACCTTTAGGGGAGGGTCTGGGTGGGCATCGGTCCTCGGTAGCAGCTCTGGTGCGGGACGTAGATCCCGCTCCACCTCTGGCTCACACCACTTTGGTGGCACCTCTGGTGTGAGGAACCTCGCCGTGGACCGCGGACTGGGCACCCTCGTTGCGGGCCCCGGACTGGGCACCCTCGCTGCTGGCCCCGGACTGGGCACCCTCGCTGCTGGCCCCGGACTGGGCACCCTCGCTGCTGGCCCCGGACTGGGCACCCTCGCTGATGGCCCCGGACTTGAGACCGTCGCTGGAGGCTCCGGACTGGAGGCTGTGTTTGGAGGCTTTGTGCCATGACTCCTCACTGGAGGCTTCGTGCCATGGATCATCACTGGAGGCTTCGTACCATGGATCATCACTGGAGGCTTCTTGCCATGGATCATCACTGGAGGCTTCGTGCCATGGATCACCACTGGAGGCTTCTTGCCATGCATCATCACTGGAGGCTTCGTGCCATGTATCATCACTGGAGGCTTCGTGCCATGGATCATCACTGGAGGCTTCGTGCCATGGATCATCACTGGAGGCTTCGTGCCATGGATCATCACTGGAGGCTTCGTGCCATGGATCATCACTGGAGGCTTCTTGCCATGGATCATCACTGGAGGCTTCTTCCTGGGCGCAGGCACCAGACTCACCAGGCTGGGAGACACACAGGAGACCTGGACCTTGAAGCAGACACAGGACTCATCGGGCTGGAGAGACACACAGGAGGCCTGGTGCGTGGGGCGGGCATCGGATACACTGGGCCGTCAAGGCGCATTGGTGGTCTCGAGTGCAGAGCTGGCACAACCTGTTCTGGCTGGATGCCCACTTCTACCCAGCAAATGCGGGACGCTGGCACAGAGCACACCGGCCTGTGAATGCTCACTGGAGACACCCTGCGCATCACCACATAACACAGTGCCTGACCAGTCACATGCTCCCCACGGTTAGAACGGGGAGTTGGCTCAGGTCTAAACTCTGACTCCGCCAATCTTCCCGTGTGCCACCCCACAAAAAAACTTTTTGGAGCTGCCTCTCGGGCTTCCGTGACCGGGACTTGGCCCCTGCCATTCTCTCCTCCCCGGTCCAGCTCGTCCTCCAGGTTGGCGCACGCTGCTTGGTCTTTTGGTGTTGGGTAGTTCTGTCACGGGTGTCATTGGAAGTAGACCAAAGTGGTGAGCGTACATTTTATGTTATTTTAAAATGTCGCCAACAAAACAACAAACGACAGAAACAACCGTGAACCTTACAGGGCTAAGTGCCACAAACAAAGTCAACTACCCACACTGAAAGGAGGGAAAAGGGGATACCTAAGTATGATTCCCAATCAGAGACAACGATAGGCAGCTGTCCCTGATTGAGAACCATACCTGGCCAACACATAGAAACACAAATCATAGAAATAAAGGACATAGAATGCCCACCCAAATCACACCCTAACCAAACCAACAACAAAAAACATTAAAAAGGCTCTCTAAGTTCAGGGCATGACAGTATGATGTATCTTTCTGATTGTAGACTATATATAAATATATAATATATATATAAAATGGCATGGCCATAAACAAAGCAATGCATATAAAATAACAATAATATGTTACTTTTGATTATACCCTTTTTTTACAGTGTGGGCAATACCACGATAACGGAAATACACTGAGACTCAGATGTTTCACTTTAAAATATGACGAACAAAAAACATTAATTCAGAGTTTAACAAACCATACAACTCTATGCATAAAGACTACTTCAAAACACACAGAACATTTCACAACAACACATTTACTGGAAGAACTGTGTAGATGCGAAGTTTAGTAACAGAATGAAGGTAGAATCTCCTTCTGTGCCTCCCGATTGGCGCAGTGGTCTAAGGCACTGCATCTCAGTGCTAGAAGTGTCACTATAGATCTGAGTTTAAGCCTGGGCCGCGACCAGGTGATCCATGAAAGCGGCGCACAATTGGCCCAGCATCGTTTGGGTTAGGGGAGGGTTTGGCCGGCCTGGATGTCCTTGTCCCATCGCGCTCTAGCGACTCCTGTGGCGGGCCGGGTGCATGCATGCTGATACGGTCGCCAGTTGGACAGTGTTTTCCCTAGACACATTGGTGCGGCTGGCTTCCGGATTAAGCGAGCAGTGTGTCAAGAAGCAGTGCAGCTTGGCATGGTTATGTTTCGGTGGATGCTCTCGACCTTCGCCTCTCCCGAGTCTGTATGGGAGGTGCAGCGATGGGTCAAGAGTCTAACTACCAATTGGATATCATGATATTATGGTGAAAAAGGGGTAAAAAGAAACATATAGAGACTACCGGTCAAAAGTTTTAGAACACCTACTCATTCAATGTTTTTTCTTTATTTTTATTATTTTCTACATTGTAGAATAATAGTGAAGACATCAAAACTATGAAATAACACATATGTAATCATGTAGTAACCAAAAAAGTGTTAAACAAATCAAATAGCCACCCTTTGGCTTGATGACAGCTTTGTACACTCTTGGCATTTTTCAATATTTGAGCAATTACATTTTACAATACTATCTTGATAATGAAAACAAAGCTGTGAAAACCATTGCATTTAAGTCATAGTTAAGCTATGTCTCTAACAGTGAAGTGGAACTAGGCAATAATGAAATATCCAAAAGTTCTTTATTTGTATATCTCTGAATGCACTCAATAAATGTTGTGGATGGTTGATCTGCTAGGGCTGTCAGAGAGTCAGGTGCAGTTACTGCCTCACATAATCTCTGAACAAAAAAATGCTTTTGTGGCATTGGAAACTGTAATTTATACTGTAATTTTAGGTATAACCAATAGTAAAAATCTCTGAAACGTGTTTTACTACAGTTTACTGTAAATGATGGTACATTGTGGGGAATTGCTGTAATTGAAAAGGTACTGTAATTCCACCACACAGAATACAGTACCGTATCTTTAGTGCGCCAACAACCTTTTGACCACTAGTGGATGCATGGTATTGTTGTTTCTGGCTCAATAACCTATTTTGAGGTGTGCCTTGTTATATTTTTTGCACCCGTGAGTGAGATTGCTGTACCAATTTAATTCCTATGTGGTTATTCATTTAAAATATATAAGGGACAGATTGAAGTGGCAGCAAGTCTTGAACCATTGAAGTGGCCCAAGTCTTAAACGGTTGAGTATTTTGCCATGTCCTTTTGGTCTGTTTTGTCCTTGTCACGCCTTGGTCATTGTATCTTGTGTTTTTGTTATATGTTTGGGTAGGCCAGGGTGTGACATGGGTTTATATGTTGTATTTCCTATTGAGGTTTGTATTAATTGGGAGTGTGTATTATTAGGGGTGTGTCTAGTTAGGCTTGGCTGCCTGAGGCGATTCCTAATTGGAGTCAGCTGATTCTCGTTGTCTCGGATTGGGAACCGTATTTAGGTAGCCTGAGTGTGCGTTGTATTTCGTGGGTGATTGTACCTGTCTCTGTGTTAGTCACCAGATAGGCTGTAATTAGTTTCTCTCATTTGTTGTTTTCGTATTTTCAGTTATTTCATGTACCGCATTATCTTCATTAAAAGTCATGAGTAACCTACACGCTGCATTTCGGTCTGACTCTCTTCAAACAACAGACGAACTTCGTTACAGTCCTGTAGTCGCTGCCAGTTTGTAACCTTTTGTTAAGGCCTCTAGAGTTGCAAGTGATATAAAACACCAACTATTCATTAATATGCTATAATGTGTAAACACTTTAACTTTATCTAGCAGCCAAACTACTTGCACCAATCCCTTGTAATTACCATAAAACCAAGTGAAATACAAACCCCTCCACTCAATGAAATTGATTATTTCATCCATTAATTCATTCATTCTGATTATGGTAGCATTTATACTTTTTTACAGTATAATATAGTACATTTTATGGTATTGTACTGTGTGTCATTACACAGTACTTGTTTTGATACCATATGAATTTGACAGTAATTTACAGGCAGCTCGTGGCAAGTAAAATGCAGTATTTCATATTACAGTACACCTACTGTAATATAAAATACTGCATTTTACTTGCCACGAGCTGCCTGTAAATTACTGTCAAATTCATGGCAACCCCTTTACAGTGTATAGCCTACACTGTAAATTGTACGGTAATTTGAGATATTATCTTAGATATTATTTTAGATATTATCACCAGTAAAAAACAATTTTACTGCAGCATACTGTAAACAATGCTGCATTGTGGAGCTGCCTGTGACTTGCTGTCAAATTCACGGTAATCCCTTTTCAGTGTTTGCATGTTTGTCATGCAATGAATTAGTCATACCTCAGTTCAAGTTGTATTTATTTACTTTTAAATGTGTGATGCACTTGATTGAGCATGCCTGGTACAATTGAACCAATTAAAAGTGCAAAAATAAAGTGCGAACCCTGCCCATCTGTCACTCCAGGCAGGCCCATTCAAATCCCATCTCATATCAAATACTACTTGAGCTCAAGTCTGGAAATGCAATGGTACCCCAACACAACATCATTCAATCAAAGCAGGAGTTTTCAGGGTTTGGGAAAAACAGCATGTCAGAGATACAATAAAGGATGTTGGTTGGTATCTATTACAGTGTGGTTGATTTTCCGTTCAGACTCACATTCATTGAGGGGAGAGGTTTTTATTTCACAGTATTTTATTGTAATTACAAGAATATAAAAGATACCTCAGCACAAGAGGAATATTTGCCCAGAGTCTTAGATTTCTAGTAGTAGGACTATATATGAGCTCTGCCCATGGTGTTGAACCCCACAAGACCCCAACACAAGTGAGACCGGAAATGTGGCATTTAAAATGAACATGGTGGTGGTGGCCACAGATGTTGGGCATAATATACAGTAAGATAACTCCCACGTCAAAACAGATAGATAGCAATGGTCTGGAAGATCCCTTTGCCGGGTACAACATGTGAGGGTTATTTAAACATTTAGGGAGGCAAAATCAATTATTAGCGCCCAGAGTTGACGTAACTAGAAGCAATAACCTAGTTGTCAAGTTACTGCTCCACCAATTCTTCCATTCAGAGATATCACACCTTGAAATTCTAAACTAGAAACATAGTAAATTCCGGAAAAAAAAGCATTGCAGATGCGGGCTGGTACACGGTCTCAGAGGGCTATTTGTACTACATGAACACACTGACAAGAAAGCCCTGCCTCTCGGATAATTGTGGTTGACGTGCCCAAAATACAGAAAACAGTTACTGAGGTGAGCTGCTGCAAGTCTTGTGCGGTGTGTGTGTGTGTGTGGGGGGGGGGTAGACTCTTTTCAGAGTGATTCTCCGCGGCTGTTCTCTGTCAAGGTGGTGTGTTGCGGACAGCTGTTACGAGGCAAAGGTTGAATTACAATCTCCCGCGAGCCGCCGAGCACGCACACCGTGCGGTCACCCCCGCCCCCTCTCCTCCCGAATCCTACGAGAGCACTCATTATTCTCGGCTTGACAACTGACGAGTTCTTCTTACAGAGTCACTAATTGATAAGTCCTGAATCTTGTCTTGCAATATTCGCGCACAATAGGGAGCGCGTGGACAGAAAGCAATCACTGATAGGGTAAATAAGACACAGGGGTCTCTAATAGCAGACAGTGAAGACGCAACATATCCAGTGAAAGACACATCACTGCACTTCCTTGCTGTAGACTAGGAAATATGTTCCTGAATATGAAATGTTCAAAAATATAGAAAGTAGGGATATTCAGGTGTTATATGACCCCTATTTCTCACACACTGCCACACACAAACACCGGCATTCATTTGCGGCCATCTAATTTTAGAATTATAGCCTAACTGACCTTGTAGTCTAGAATACACAAACTAGAAGGAGAATGTATTATCAAAGAATAGAAATTAGCTCATTAACTTCAATAGCCTAACCACAGATCATTGCAAATATATAGACTGGCAAGCCCACCTCCTCGTCATCCTTCGGCGGTGGCTTCTGTCTCTGATTCGGCTGCTGCTCCTTCGTGGCTGTCATTGCAAACTCCTTGCAATAGAAACTTGGAGTCAACTCGCTGAGAATCCTAAAGATGCGCTGCAGTCAGAGCCCACTGCTCCGTGGATTAGTAAAACGGCGATCGTGATGTCCTCGTACTGCGTGGTAAGTATAGGCGCCGGTTTATCAATTGCAGAATCTTAATTAACCAGGAGGCATGCAGCAATGTGGTCCGTCACGAATGAATTCTGCGAAGTCTTAGAACGTCTGACAAGAACCCTTCTAAATCTGGTTGTCTCTCCTTATTATGTCAAATAGAGTGGGCAAAAATATCGATTCGTCAGAATAATAAGAATAAATACATAGAAACATATCAAGTAGACTGGCTGCTTATAGCCCTCTATCTTTCTGAAAGCGACAAACGAGGGGATCTTGACTACTCGCTCCTTGTCTGTCTGTGTGATCCATGATGATGGTGTGGTTGGGGAACTGGGAGGGGGAGGAGGGGAAGGGGCATCGGAGTGGTCTGATGCGTTCCCACGGCAAAATGGGTGGGGGTGTGATTACGTGTTTGACATAATATACACTTAATGAAGACCCAACAGAGCTCAAATGGGCATATTATTTCCACATCTTTTAGTTGTACTATTTCAGAATATAGCCATTACAAGTCCTACTAGTTTAACCATTATGCGTGTTGGCTACAGTTGATGATAGTAGTGGTAGGCTGCAGTGTAATGCCGGCCTATAGCTATTGGTTGGTTAATATTTATCAGTTTGAATCATCAATCATGTTCAGCAACTGAGCTTTGTGCGTGCTGTCCATGGTGCTGACGACCTGAACCGTGCCTCGCATTTATCTCCATTGAGTGCAAACGCGCTGTCACGCACAACGAACACATCCTGCTTTTACGATACCACCCCGTCAAAAAGGAATGATCACTGACGTAATCTGAGTTCATTTATTTTTGGTCCAATATGTCTTATGGGAAGCGGCTCTTGGTTAGTGTGGAGCTTAAAATTGTTGTTCGTTTTGTTGTCAATTTTTATTTGAGTGGCCTGTGCATTTGTACAATCGGCTATGCCAATCTGAAGACAGCTACATCAAACTCACTGTAGCGTTTGAGAGAAACATTTTTGACAAGGTTATAGGCTGGTTGGGAAATTACAAGAAGCCCCACACAATTAAAACATTTGTTAATAACATGAGCCAGCCACCTCTAAAATAAAGAATAGATAGTGTTTAATCACTTAAATCTGTGCCTCCATACTCTATCTACCGCGCTCGAGCTATGCTTCGATCAAGAAGCTTTATACCTGCAATTGACGTTGCAAAAAAATATATACAGTGCACTGCAAAATTATTCAGACGTTTGGATTTCTTCAGATTTTATTATGTTACAAAGTGGGATTAACATGGATTCCATTATATTTTTTTGTTAACAATCTACACAAAATACTCTGTAATAAAGAGTAATACAGATGTAATAACTAAACACCTTTGGCATTGATTACAGCTGTGAATCTTCTTGGGTGAGTCTCTAAGAGCTTTGTACACCTGAATAGTGAAATATTATTCCATTATTCTTTTCAAAATCCTTCAAGGTCGTTCAAGATGTTGGGGATCGTGGCTATACAGCAATTTTCCAAACTTCCCATAGATTTTCAAGCAGATTTAAGTCAAAACTGTAACTTGGCAAGTCAGGAACATTCACTGTCTTCTTGGTAAGCATCTCCAGTTTAGATTTGGGCTTTTGTTGTAGGTCATTGTCCTGCTTAAAGGTGAATTCCTCTCCCAGCCTGTGGTGTAAAGCAGACTGAAGCAGGTTTTCCACTAGGACTTTGCCTGTAATTAGCTCCACCCATTTATTTTTATAGTGGAAAACTCCCCAGTATTTGCTGATGACAAGCATACCCATACCATGATGCAGCCACCACCATGGATGAAAATAAAGAGTCATATGTGTTGTGTAGGATTTGTCCCAAACATAAGGCTTTGCATTTAGGCCGCAAAGTGTATTCCTTAACCATTTTTTTTGCAGCATTACTCTAGTGCTTTGTTGCATACAAGATGCATGTTTTTGGAATATTTTTAGTCTGTATATTTGTATTCTTCTTTTAGCTCTGTCACTTAGGTCATTATTGTGAGTCACTACAATGTTATTGATCCATCCTCAGTTTTCTCCTGGCACTGCAATTGACCTCTGTAGCTGTTTTAAATCACCAATGTCCTCCCTTCGGGACGATTGTGCTACTGTAAGCTAATGTGATTAGCATGAGTTTGTAAGTAACAAACAAAATTCCCAGGACGTAGACATATCGGATATGGGCAGAAAGCTAAAATTCTTGTTAATCTAATTGCACTATCCAATTTACAGTAGATATTACAGTGAAATAATACCATACTATTGTTTGAGGAGAGTGCACAATTATGAACTTGAACATGTATTTGGGAAGTCATGATACAACATTTTGAACAGATATGCAATGGTTCATTGGATCAGTCTAAAACCTTTCACATACACTGCCACCAAAATCGAAATTGCTCCTGGGCTGGAATAATACATTATGGCCTTTCTCTTACATTTCAAATATGATGGTACAACAACAAAACAAGCGCATGTTTTTTACTTTTACCAGATCTAATGTGTTATTCTCCTACATTATTGTCACATCTCCTCAAGGTGTTTCCTTTCAAATGGTATCAAGAATATGCATATCCTTGCTTCACGTCCTGAGCTACAGGCAGTTAGATTTGGGTATGTCATTTTAGGTGAAAATGGAAAAACAGGGTTTATTTTGTGTACACTGTTGACAAAAAATACAATTAAATCCATTTTAATCCCAGCTTGTAACACACTAAAATGCGAAGAAATCCAAAGGGTCTTGTAATGAGTGCGCTGAGAGTCGGGAAGCAAGTTCAGGGAGTGTTTTAATAAATTTAAAAATCAATGAACACGAAACACAAACAATGCACCGGCACAAAAACAGAATCAATAACACCTGAGGAAAGAACCAAGGGGAGTGACAGATACAGGGAAGATAATCAAGGAGGTGATGGAGTCCAGGTGAGTGTCATGAGGCGCAGGTGCGCAAGACTATGGTGATAGGCGTGCGGAATAATCAGCAGCCTGATGACCTAGAGGACTGAATACTTTTGTAAGGCTTATAGTGTACTTTTCTTTTATTCCAGCTCTCTGTCAATATGAGTGGGAAAACAGTCAGAGCATATTGGAAATATGTGGAAGAAATTTCCTAATGATCAGACTTGGGTTCAAATACATGTGTATTTGAGGATCTGCTATTTGAACTACTTTTTTTGGTGTATTTGAGCATTTTCAAATACAAAGCCCAAAACAAGTACTTTTTCAGTGTTTCGTTATTTGTAAAAAAAAAGTAAAAAATAGTCAGCTGCAGTATGTTCAAACACCAATTCAAATACTATGCTATACAACAAATACCTGGGTTAAATGCATGAGAGTATATTTGCGTCAGTGTATTTGAGTATTTTCCCATATTTTCTAAGTGTCTTTTCAAATATATTAAAATATTAAACTACTGGTCTTTTCAAATCAAATACAGATGAATACAGTGGGGCAAAAAAAGTATTTAGTCAGCCACCAATTGTGCAAGTTCTCCCACTTAAAAAAATGAGAGAGGCCTGTAATTTTCATCACAGGTACACTTCAACTATGACAGACAAAATGAGAAAAAAATCCAGAAAATCCCATTGTTGGATTTTTAATGAATTTATTTGCAAATGATGGTGGAAAATAAGTATTTGGTCAATAACAAAAGTTTATCTCAATACTTTGTTATATACCCTTTGATGGCAAGGACAGAGGTCAAACATTTTCTATAAGTCTTCACAAGGTTTTCACACTGTGTGTTGGTATTTTGGCCCATTCCTCTATGCAGATCTCCTCTAGAGCAGTGATGTTTTTGGGCTGTTGCTGGGCAACACAGACTTTCAACTCCCTCCAAAGATTTTCAATGGGGTTGACATCTGGAGACTGGCTAGGCCACTCCAGGACCTTGAAATGCTTCTTCCAGCCACGTTTCATCTTCAATGCCCTTTCTGATGGAAGGAGGTATTCCACTCAGAATCTCACAATACATGGGCCCATTCATTCTTTCCTTTACATGGATCAGTCGTCTTGGTCCCTTTGCAGGAAAACAGCCCCAAAGCATGATGTTTTCACTCCCATGCTTCACGGTGTTCTTTGGATGCAACTCAGCATTCTTTGTCCTCCAAACACTATGAGTTGAGTTTTTACCAAAAAGTTATATTTTGGTTTCATCTGACCATATGACATTCTCCCAATCTTCTTCTGGATCATCCAAATGCTCTCTACCAAACTTCAGACGGGCCTGAACATGTACTGGCTTAAGCAGGGGGACTCGTCTGGCACTGCAGGATTTGAGTCCCTGGCGGTGTAGTGTGTTACTGATGGTAGGGTTTGTTACTTTGGTCCCAGCTCTCTGCAGGTCATTCACTAGGTCCCCCTGTGTGGTTCTGGGATTTTTGCTCACTGTTGTGATCATTTTGACCCCACGGGGTGAGATCTTGCGTGGAGCCCCAGACCGAGGGAGATTATGAGTGTTCTTGTATGTCTTCCATTTCCTAATAATTGCTCCCACAGTTGATTTCTTCAAACCAAGCTGCTTACCTATTGCAGATTCAGTCTTCCCAGCCTGGTGCAGGTCTACAATTTTGTTTCTGGTGTCCTTTGACATCTCTTTGGTCTTGGCCATAGTGGAGTTTGGAGTGTGACTGTTTGAGGTTGTGGACAGGTGTCTTTTATACTGATAACAAGTTCAAACAGGTGCCAATAATACAGGTAACGAGTGGAGGACAGAGGAGCCTCCTAAAGAAGAAGTTACAGGTCTGTGAGAGCCAGAAATCTTGCTTGTTTGTAGGTGACCAAATACTTTTTTTCACCATAATTTGCAAATAAATTCATTAAAAATCCTACAATGTGATTTCCTGGATTATTTTTTCTCATTTTGTCTGTCATAGTTGAAGTGTAGATATGATGAAAAGTACAGGCCTCTCTCATGTTTTTAAGTGGGAGAACTTGCACAATTGGTGGCTGACTAAATACTTTTTTGCCCCACTGTACTTACTTTGAGTGTAGAGTACCTGTCACACCCTGATCTGTTTCACCTGTCTTTGTGCTTGTCTCCACCCCCTCCAGGTGTCGCCCATCTTCCCCATTACCCCATGTGTATTTATACCTGTGTACTCCGTTTGTCTGTTGACATGTAATACACATAGTATCATCATATAAGCCTAGGTGCATTGTAGGCTTTATCCCACAGTCCAAGTGTCACCAATTCATAAATCTCTTGATGTGTGGTATCAGAGTGTCATGTCATTTCAGCAAGCCATGACACCCATCATCTCAGATTCTTCTGAAAATGTTTTTGTAGTCAGAAACAGGTAAGTTTGGCATTCCTGAAACATTATTTTGCTGAAATAACATTTTATCTTGGATAAATTAATTGAACCAAAATTGGACATTTTAATTTATAGGATTCAGATAATATACATTAAATATAGTACCTACTGTAACATCCGATTTGGACCAAACTTCTTCCTACCAATGAGTAAGACATGAGAAATAAAACCTCCCACACCCCATGCCAATCCCACCCCAAAAAACAGTATATAGTATCAGTTCTTTATTTTTGACAAGTCATATGAATCTGTGGCTTGGAGTATTGCTTCTCCATACTTTTTAATGTATTCTCTGTGAATATGGTAATGATTCTTTTTCCTTTTTGAAATAAATTATTAATTTAAGTCGCTTGCATTATTTACCATATAGTAATGTGAAAGTCTATAGTGGTGTGTTGGTAAAATCACTGGGGAAGCCAAGGTAGGAAAAAAAAGCCATATAATTTAATTGTTTGCTTTATAACCTGTTAGTTCATATGCCTTGAATAAATTCAATCACACCTTTGCTTCATCACAAAACCGGGGTAGTCCCCACTCGCCCGCTAATTAGTGAACCTCCACCCGCAAATGGATTGATATCTGACCTCAGCAGCAATACCAACCCTAATTATGCCATTAGTGGAAAAGCAGACAACAACGCTTTCCAAAATCAACCATCGGGCGCAGGCCTCGTAAAGGTTCTCTCCAGTCTAGCCCTGATGTCTTGCCACCCAAGTTTGGCATCTGTCCAATACCGCAGTGCACAGCTGAAGCACGAGCAGGGACATAAAGGGACAGAGGGAGAGAACCGGGAAACCAATGACAAATGCAGAAAAGGGAAAAATTCTGCTAGCTATGGAACTGCGCTTGAAAACTGAACAATTAAGTGTAATTGCAAAAACGTATGATGATGAACAAGCACAAGCTCTTCAACAAAATCGTCTTCTACAGGAACAAAATCATATGCTACAGGAACAAATCAATTTAGCCAAAACTAAATATGATGATGTCCACACCAAACTAGATACATCTGAAGAGTTATCTACAAACAGGAGCGCTCAACTTGATAACATGCATACAGTTTTGTTGAACTTTACTCAAAGTAACACGATTCTACTCAAAACGCTGCAGACCAAAGACGACCCGTTAGTGAACACAATCACAAAGTGACTAAGTTGGATGACAAATCAGCAGAACTCATTGAAGTCACTGACCATATGAATGATGAGAGAACTCAGGTGATGAAGATGGAAATATTGATTTCTAAGCAAGCGGAGGAAATCTCATCACTGAATATCTCTCCGTACTCAAGACCTCTATCTGCAAACCATGACAGATACGTTTGAGACCGAAAGGAGCAAGTGTGACACTCAGGTGTCCAAAATCAGTACTCTAAACGCTCAAGTGGACTCTGCAATGCAGCAGAATACCACCCTTAGGTACCATCTGGAGGAAGTCCAGAATGGTCACGCTCTACAGCGCGACTACCAATCCAAGCAACCGGAGCCCTGTACTCACAGGAGTATAGACGATAGGTTTCATACCTTGCCTCCCTCATGTGTCCCTCAGTTTTCTCCTCTTGGCCATTCGGCACTGAGTAATATTGACCCTCTTGGCCAACAACAACAAGGCTTGGCTTCTCCTCTTGGCCTTTCGGCCCCAATCTCTCCACAGGATGAAGCCAACCCTTTCCGTCCGGTTGGCGCGGAATACCTTGACAAACTCATCAAGAATTTACCCACCTTTGACCCGGTTCCAGGTCAGCCAAACGATACTGTAAGGTCCTTCTGTAGCCCAGTTGGTAGAGCATGGCGCTTGTAATGCCAGGGTAGTGGGTTCGATCCCCGGGACCACCCATACGTAGAATGTATGCATACGTGACTGTAAGTCGCTTTGGATAAAAGTGTCTGCTAAATGGCATATATATATATACTGAGACGTTCCTAGGTGACATAGAGGACGCGTTAGATGGATGCTACAGGTTCTGACAGGGTTTACCTGTTGAAGCGAACATCGAATAGACACGTGACAAGGTTCATTCGTCTACAACAGCAACACGGGCTAAATGATTACGCTAAACATGCCACAGCTTTGAAAGTATAATTCAGTGGTTCTGCGACTCGCAAACACGATAGCTCACTGGCTAACACCGTCAAACAAGCTCAGAATGAACACCCACAAGCTTACTATCATAGGCTTCGATCAGCTTACTTTGGTCTACTAACTGAAACAGGCATGGAGACCTGTTAACTTTTAATTAAACAAATGTTCCTGTCGAACATGTATCCTACCTTTATTACCTACTTGGGCCCTGCCGCCCACGTTGGCTTGCCTATCTTACAACTCAGAGAGCTTGCAAGCACAGCTTTTGAGGCATCAAAAGTCCACAACGCTAAGAGCCCTGACCACTCGGTTTTGAAGTTTGACCAGGAGCACTCACTCCAGTTAGAGGAGCATTATCAGGTATTGGAGCATTGAGAGATGACATACAACAACAGTTTCTACCTCGAAACCATGATTCCAATAACCTCTGTGGTCTAAATAACTGTAAAGTACGTCGCCATCAACATGACTACCGCTACAATCGACCTGTTCGCTACGTTCCTGCACCCAACCCACAAAAAGTGTCAGAGCACAAGGGTAACAAAGGGGTGAAGGACGATCAAAATGTAGACCAATGTTTTCCAGAAGTTCCAGTACGGGTAGAACTAAAGTGAGAACAATTTGAGAAAAGGGTAAAAGATAAGTAACAAGGACTAGACAGGGAATTACCGGACACCAGGTCCGCAGGAATTAACACCCATAGCAAGGACGTTGAAGTTCACATTTCTCACGCTCTCATTTAAGACCCTATCCAGGGCCCGCTTGATCAAGAAACAAGCCTTTGTCTATAGACTCTGATATAAAGTTAGCGAAGAAACAAGTCAACCGCTTCGTTAAAGCCAAGCCCACCCAAAAACGGAAAAGTCTATCTGCTTCCAACTTGAACAGAAATGGCACATCATGTCGTTGTGAACGACCACTCCACTTTGTGGGGAATATGTCCACTAACCAAGAATATAAACGGCCATACCTGGAAACAGTCCTGGAGGACTGCTTAACTTGTCATGCGCTAACTGATTCGGGTGCGACAGTATCACTCATCTCTCAAACATTGTTTGATGATCTCAAAAGGGCTTTGAAGCCAACTAAACGTTGGGTAAAAGTGGAACGATGCAACACTACACTTCGAGGGGTCACTCAGACTACCTCGTCTCTCACATTGAGAGTCATGCTGAAACTACACTTCAAGGACGTATCGCTCGTTCACCCTGGGTATGTTACCAGCCTCAAAACTGTAACCCTGCTACTTGGAGCAGACTTGACGGATCGGTTACTCCCATTGATGGATTGGAAAACCAACCAGGTATGGTCACAGGCCACCGTGCTTTCTCCACTGACCACACTGTCTTCCCCTAACGCTAGCTGCAATGCAGTCATTCAAGAGGGGTTTCCGTCAAAAGCACCTCTTGGGAAAAAGATGTTTAGAAACCTCTTGGGGCAGAATCCGATCCAAGGAGATATTACGATATCTCGACACATTCCATCAGCCAACTTGATTGACCATTATTTTCATGATTTCTAGCCAGCTGTCTCTGTGAATAAGCAACTTCCCTCCTCCTTGCAGTCGTGCAATACGGTAGTTGAGATGAAATCCTCTTGCCCTTCGAACACTTCCGTAAGCACTGCGGCCGTCTCAGCAAGAAAAACATTGATGCGCAGAGTATACTCTGCTTCCGATGATACACCTTCCGCTTTACCCCTTACTATGACACCCCTTACAATGACACTCTCCGCATTCAGAGAAGCCTACCAAGTCTAACCACCAGAGGGGACTGCAACAATGATCTACAAACAGGACATCACATGTTCATGATTTTATGTTGATTTGTAACTTGCAGGACAAACAAGATCCAAACCACCAGGGAGGGTATGTCATGACGTTGGCCTCTTTGGGTATTGCAACCCCATCCCCCTCTCCCTGTCTCCCCCTTGCCTCATTCAACTAGGCTGCTGTGGTCAGAGGTCGTCAATTCCCGAGAAGACCCTGCCACATAGTATAGAGAGAGTACATTTTTATAGAGGATAAAGGAAATCCTTCCACCTCACAGAACTTGAGGTACAAACTAATTTCATGTTCCGGAAAAAGTATAAAAGATCGGTGAAGAATCCAGTTACGAACTGGTCCGTTTGTCACAACTTGGGGAAGCTCATGGGAGACGGTGAGGCCACATTACCATAACGCTGTTTGTATATTGTTCCTGTTCCCAAGAAAGCTAAGGTAACTGAGCTAAACGACTACCGCCCCGTAGCACTCACTTCCGTCATCATGAAGTGCTTTGAGAGACTAGTCAAGGACCATATCACCTCCACCCTACCTGACACCCTAGACCCACTCCAATTTGCTTACCGCCCAAATAGGTCCACAGACGATGCAATCTCAACCACACTGCACACTGCCCTAACCCACCTGGACAAGAGGAATACCTATGTGAGAATGCTGTTCATCGACTACAGCTCGGCATTCAACACCATAGTACCCTCCAAGCTCGTCATCAAGCTCGAGACCCTGGGTCTCGACCCCGCCCCCTGTGCAACTGGGTACTGGACTTCCTGACGGGCCGCCCCCAGGTGGTGAGGGTAGGCAACAACATCTCCTCCCGCTGATCCTCAACACGGGGACCCCACAAGGGTGCGTTCTGAGCCCTCTCCTGTACTCCCTGTTCACCCACGACTGCGTGGCCACGCACGCCTCCAACTCAATCATCAAGTTTGCGGACGACACAACAGTGGTAGGCTTAATTACCAACAACGACGAGACGGCCTACAGGGAGGAGGTGAGGGCCCTCGGAGTGTGGTGTCAGGAAAATAACCTCACACTCAACGTCAACAAAACTAAGGAGATGATTGTGGACTTCAGGAAACAGCAGAGGGAACACCCCCCTATCCACATCGATGGAACAGTAGTGGAGAGGGTATCTAGTTTTAAGTTCCTCGGCATACACATCACAGACAAACTGAATTGGTCCACTCACACTGACAGCGTCGTGAAGAAGGCGCAGCAGCGCCTATTCAACCTCAGGAGGCTGAAGAAATTCGGCTTGTTACCAAAAGCACTCACAAACTTCTACAGATGCACAATCGAGAGCATCCTGGCGGGCTGTATCACCGCCTGGTACAGGAACTGCTCTGCCCTCAACCGTAAGGCTCTCCAGAGGGTAGTGAGGACTGCACAACGCATCACCGGGGGCAAACTACCTGCCCTCCAGGACACCTACACCACCCGTTGTTACAGGAAGGCCATAAAGATCATCAAGGACATCAACCACCCGAACCACTGCCTGTTCACCCCGCTATCATCCAGAAGGCGAGGTCAGTACAGGTGCATCAAAGCTGGGACCGAGAGACTGAAAAACAGCTTCTATCTCAAGGCCATCAGACTGTTAAACAGCCACCACTAACATTGAGTGGCTGCTGCCAACACACTGTCATTGACACTGACCCAACTCCAGCCATTTTAATAATGGGAATTGATGGGAAATGATGTAAATATATCACTAGCCACTTTAAACAATGCTACCTTATATAATGTTACTTACCCTACATTATTAATCTCATATGCATATGTATATACTGTACACTACATCATCGACTGCATCCTTATGTAACACATGTATCACTAGCCACTTTAACTATGCCACTTTGTTTACTTTGTCTACACACTCATCTCATATGTATATACTGTACTCGATACCATCTACTGTATGCTGCTCTGTACCATCACTCATTCATATATCCTTATGTACATGTTCCTTATCCCCTTACACTGTGTATAAGACAGTAGTTTTGGAATTGTTAGTTAGATTACTTGTTGGTTATCACTGCATTGTCGGAACTAGAAGCACAAGCATTTCGCTACACTCGCATTAACATCTGCTATGTGACAAACATGTGTATGTGACAAATAACATTTGATTTGATTTGATTTGATATAATAGCCTCAGATTTGAGGTTTACATCTAATTGTTGTATAAGATGAATGAGTGAGTATGATACTGTTTGTATAATTGTGTAATATGATTTTGGACTGGTTAATGAAGAAAAATACAGTTCCCTTTTGATTTGAACTAAATCAGAGGACCACCCCTGAGCCCAGTTAGGGTCAGACATTCTGGGACAGCCCTCTTCGGCCCTTCCGTATAAAATTCCCTACTCGTGTTTTCTATCAGCAGACTGAGCTTACCTCAATTACGAGATGGCTAAAGGTTGCAGACCATGTTTTTATCCATTAGGAGGGGGACAAGGGTTGTAAGACCATTGCTGAACCTTTTAACCATACCACATGGTTAAACTCTTAGACTATCGATACCGACAGAATACGAACAAGTCTTTGATATTAATTACTAGTCTGCAGCTAGGAATTCGGTATCATTGAACGTGAAGAACGACAACCGCCGAAATATCAATTCTATAACGAAATCAATGAATGTCACTTTGAACTATCCACTATAACCACGACAGAGAGAGAGAGGGAGAGAGATGGACAATTCTACAAAAGAAATGAACTTTTCACCAGCGATCAAGACGACACACTGAGCGTAAATATATATTTTGATTGCAATTGTTCCCGAATGAGTGAGCGTTCATGTGCAAAGGGTTAGCATTTCATTTGTTATAATTATCACTTTGTAGTGACTTTAGTCGACCCCCACTTCCCCTTTTGTCTAACAAGCCGCCATGCCGATTTAGCCAACTAGGGCACATTCTCCTATCATTTCATGTAACCACATTTACCTTGTTTGTTTGTTTGTTTATGCATTTCTGTGAATTACTTAGTTAGTAATAAATAAATTATTTAAGACGGATGATGTATGGATGACTCATAGTGAAGACTGGGTTCGTGCAGATAATCAACTATTTATGATGTTTGGAATGAGACTAACGTGAGGTAAAGTAAATCATTCATTAATGCGAAGACTAATTGATCAGATAAAATATCTGAAAAGTTATTTTAGGAAATGATAACTTTGTAATCTGAATATTTTTCCTTGGTGCCCCGACTTCCTAGTAATTACGGTGACATGATTAATCAGTCTAATCGCGTAATGACTAATTACAGAGAATCTTTGATAAAAACTGTCAGTCTTCAGTTAATGATAATAAAGACACGACACTATGCTATTGGACTGTTTTGCTAGCACAGACTGGAATATTTTCCGGGATTCCTCCAATGGAATTGAGGAGTATACCACCTCAGTCACCGGCTTCATCAATAAGTGCACCACAGTGACCGTACAGTGACCATACGTACATATCCCAGCTAGAAGCCATGGATTAAAGGCAACATCCGCACCGAGCTAAAGGCTAGAGCTGACACGTTCAATGAGTGGGACACTAATCCAGACCCCTTTAAGAAATCCCGCTATGCCCTCAACCAAACCATCAAAGAGGATAAAACTCAATACAGGACTAAGATTGCATCCTACTACATTGGCTCCGATGCTCGTCGGACTTTGTAGTCCACAAACTATTACGGACTACAAAGGGAAACCCAGCCGCAAGCTGCCCAGTGACACGAGCCTATCAGAAGGGCTAAATGCCTAAATTGCTCCTGGAGGCAAGCAACACTGAAGCACGCATGAGAGCACTAGCCATTCCGGACGACTGTGTGATCACACACTCCATAGCGGTTGTGAGTCCAGACAGATTACCAGGACATTTACTCAGAGCAGGCAAGTGCCTTCACTGACATTTTCAACCTGTCCCTGACCGAGTCCGTAATACCTACACGTTTTAAGCAGACCACCACAGTCCCTGTGCCCAAGATAGCAAAAGTAACCCGCCGGAATAACTACCACCCCGTAGTACTCACATCGGTAGCCATGAAGTGCTTTGAAACGCTAGTCATGGCTCACATCAACACCATCATCCCGGAAGCGCTAGATCCACTCCAATTCACATACCCTAGACCCACTCCAGCACTCCACACTGCCCTTTCCCACCTGGACAAAAGGAACACCTGTGTGAGAATGCTATTCATTGACTACAGCTCAGCGTTCAACAACATAGTGCCCACAAAGCTTATCGCTAAGCTAAGGGACCTGGGACAATACACCGCCCTCTGCAACTGGATCCTGGACTTCCTGATAGGCCGCCCTCAGATGGCAAGGGTGGGCAACAACACATCTGACATGCTGATCCTCAACACTGGGGCCCCTCAGGGGTACGTGCTTAGTCCCCTACTGTAGTCCCTGTTCACCCAAGACTGTGTGGCCAAACATGACTCCAACACCATCATTAAGTTTGCTGACGACACAACGGTGGTAGGCCTGATCACAACAACGATGAAACAGCCTACAGGGAGGAGGACAGAGACCGGGCAGTGTGCTACCAGGATAAGAATCTCTCCCTCTACGTGAGAAAAACAAGATCGTGGACTACAGGAAGAGGAGGGCCGAACATGCCACATTCACATAGATGTGGCAGTAGTGGAGCGGTTCCTTGGAGTCCACATCCCTAACAAACTATCAAAAACACCAAGAAAGTCATGAAGAGGGCACGACAATGTCTTTTCCCCCTCGGAAGACTGAAAAGATTTGGCATGGGTCCCCAGATCCTCAAAAAGTTATATAATTGCACCATGGATAGCATCCTGACCAGTTGCATCACCACCTGGTATGGCAACTGCTCGGCTTCTGACCGTAAGGCGCTACAGAGGGTAGTGCATACGGCTCAGTACATCACTGGGGCCCACCTTCCTGCCTTCCAGGACCTATATACTAGGCGGTGTCAGACGAAGGCCCTAAAAATTGTCAAAGAGTCCAGGCACCCAAGTAATAGAATGTTCTCTCTGCTACAGCACAGCAGCGGTACCGCGGCTCCAAATCTAGGTTCAAAATGCTCCTTCACAGCTTCTACCCCCAGGCCATAAGACTGCTGAACAATTAATCAAATGGCCTCCTGACTATTTATATTATCCCCCCCCTCGCGATTTATTATATATTCAATGTCACTTCACCCCGAACCACATGTACAAATTACCTCAACTAACATGTACCCCCTCACATTGACTCGGTACCGGTACCCCCTATTGTTGAAATTATTATGGATAAACGAATAAACAATATCCCCATTTTAAATAGAATTGTAACTAAGTAAACTTACACTGTTTTATAAGTGATTAACAATATGAGTTCATAAGAAGGGATTGTGTGACACGGACAAGGAGTAATAAAAAGTTAATGAACACCATTCCAACTAGGCAGAAACAAATGGGTTGGGGACTGTGTAAACACATAAGGTCGTTAGCCCATGGTTGACCCTACTGAAACTTAGCTCTGGGTTTTTTAGATAAGGCAGTGAGTGCATTCCTAGGTTTTCTGTTAAATAAAACTATCAGTTCAGTGGTGATCGATAATGTTGAGGGGTCAAAAGTTATCTGGGAGTGTGTTAGTAAGTTAGAATGAACTTTTCACCTTACTTGGTCCCGGTCGAGAGGAAGAGATTCTGTTAAAGCCATGAAATGACGTCATCATCTGTATATAAACTGCTGCACGTGATTAAGTGGGAGCGCGCTCCGAGAATAAATTCTATTACCTATTATTGAAAGACTGGTCTGCGTCTATTTTATGCAAACAAGAAATCTTACAAATTCTCATAAAATAGATGAAGGGCTTTCAATTGATGAAAGCACATTGGCATAATTAAATTACAGTAACACCTATAGATAGCCTCGTTATTGTTATTTTTTTGTGTTACTTTTATTTTATTCTTTACTTTAGTTTATTTAAAAAATATTTTCTTAACTCTCTATTTCTTGAACTGCATTGTCTGTTATAAGGGCTTGTAAGTAAGCATTGCGGGTGTATTGCGGGTGTCGCAAAATGCTTGTGTTTATAGCTCCAACCATTCAGTAATATCTAAGAATACACAATAATACACACAAATCTAAAAAGTTAAAGAATGGAATTAAGAAATATTGAAATATTAGGACGAGTAATGTTGGATTCTGGAGTATTATTACAAATAATTACAGTACCAATAGAAATTTGGGACAGAACTACTCATTCAAGGGATTTTCTTTATTTTGTACATTGTAGAATAATAGTGAAGACATCAAAACTATGAAATAACACATGGAATCATGCAGTAACCAAAAAAAGTGTCAAACAAATCAAAATATATTTTACATTTTAGATTCTTCAAAGTTGCCACGCTTTGCCATGATGACTTTGCACACTCTTGGCATTCTCTCAACCAGCTTCGTGAGGTAGTCACCTGGAATGCATTTCAACTAACAGGTGTGCCTTGTTAAAAGTTAATTTGTGGAATTTCTTTCTTTAATGCGTTTGAGCCAATTAGTTGTGTTGTGACAAGTTAGGGTTGGTATACAGAAGATAGCCCTATTTGGTATAAGACCAAGCCCATATTATGGCAAGAACAGCTCAAATAAGCAATGAGAATAGACTGTTGATCATTACTTTAAGACGAAAGTCAGTCAATCCGGAAAATGTCAAGAACTTTGAAAGTTTCTTCAAGTGCAGTCACAACAAGCGCTTTGATTAAACTGACACTCATGAGGAGCGCCATAGGAAAGGAAGATCCAGAATTACCTCTGCTGCAGAGGATAAGATCATTAGAGTTACCATCCTCAGAAATTGCAGTCCAAATAAATGTTTCATAGAGTTCAAGTAACATACACATCTTATCATCAACTGTTCAGAGGAGACTGAGTGAATAAGACCTTCATGGTCGAAGTGATGCAAAGAAACCACTACAAAATGACACCAATAAGAAGATGATGCCAAGATGCCAAGATACACAAGCAATAGACATTAGACCAGTGGAAATCTGTCCTTTGGTCTGATGAGTCCAAATTTTAGATTTTTGGTTCCAACTGCTGTGTCTTTTTAAGACACAGAGTAGGTGAACGGATGATCCCTGCATGTGTGGTTCCAACCGTGAAGCATGTAGGAAGAGGTGTGATGGTTTGGGGATGCCTTGCTGGTGACACTGTCAGTGATTTATTTAGAATTCAAGGCATAATTAACCAGTATGTCTTACACAGGATTCTGCAGCATCTCAACATCCACTGTTCAGAGGAGACTGCATGAATCAGGCCTTCATGGTCGAATTGCTGCAAAGAAACCACTACTAAAAGACACCAATAAGAAGATTACACTTGCTTGGGCCAAGAAACAAGAGCAATGGACATTAGACCGGTGGAAATCTGTGCTTTGGTCTGATGAGTCCAAATTTGAGAAATATTTGAGCAGGTTACAGAATAGAGCAGGTTACTGTGAAATGCTTACTGTGAAATGTTTACTTACAAGCCCTTAACCAACAATGCAGTTCAGGGAATAGAGTTAAGAAAATACATCCAATCTGGTTTGAGCTTAGTGGGGAAATCATTTGTTTTTTTAACAGGAAAAGCAGCCAAGAAGTGCTCAGCATATTTGGGAACTCCTTCAAGACTGTTGGAAAAGCTTTCCTCATGAATCTGGTTGACAGTAAAAATAATGAAAAACCCTTGAATGAGTAGGTGTGTCCAAACTTTTGACTGGGACTATATACACTACCGTTCAAAAGTTTGGGGTCACATAGAAATGTCCTTGTTTTGAAAGAAAAGCCTTTTTTGTCCATTTAAAATAACATCAAATTGATCAGAAATACAATGTAGACATTGTTAATGTTGTAAATTACTATTTTAGCTGGAAACGGACGATCTTTTATGGAATATCTACTTCGGCGTACAAAGGCCCATTATCAGCAACCATCATTCTGTGTTCCAATGGCACGTTGTGTTAGCTAATCCAAGTGTATCATTTTAAAAGGTTAAAGGATCATTAGAAAACCCTTTTGCAATTTTGTTAGCAAATCTGAAAAAGGTGTCGGATTAAAGAAGCAATTAAACTGGTCTTCTTTAGACTAGTTGTCTATCTGGAGCATCAGCATTTGTGGGTTCGATTACAGGCTCAAAATTACTAGAAACAAATAACTTTCTTCTGAAAGTCGTCAGTTTATTCTTGTTCTGAGAAATGAAGGCTATTCTATTCCGAGAAGTTGCTAGGAAACTGAAGATCACGTACAATGCTGTGTACTACTCCCTTCACAGAACAGCATTCTGGCTCTACACCGAATAGAAAGTGGAGTGGGAGGCCCCAAAATCTGGAGCACAACTGAGCAAGAGGACAGGTACATTAGAGTGTCTAGTTTGATAAACAGACACCTCACAAGTCCTCAACTGACAGCTTTCATTAAATAGTACCTGCAAAACACCAGTCTCAACGTCAACAGTGAAGATGCGACTCTGTGATGCTGTTTTTCTAGGCAGAGTTGCAAAGAAAAAGCCATATCTCAGACTGGCCAATAAAAAATAAAAATTAAGATTGGCAGAAGAATACAGACACTGGACAGATATGGCCTAGAAGGGCAGCATCCCGGAGTCGCTCTTCACTGTTGACGTTGAGACTGGTGTTTTACAGGTACTATTTAATGAAGCTGCCAGTTGAGGATCCTGGCAGGCGACCCGCTTTACTTAATGTATACAGAATGTCAGAAACATGGACTTACTATAGAACGACCACAATTGTGCTTAAAATATATTTATGAAGAAAAACACTAAAGGAGGTGAGTCGTGAAGGTTGTAAATTAATCTAGGCTTTGTTTTGACAAGATATAGAAGGAGAGTGAGAAGCGAAGTACTGTCTTGTTCTGTGTGCTGTGCATTCTGGTAGTGTCTCTAGCATTAGCATAAATCCTACTTAACCTTTGCATGTGCGCCACTCGCCGTCTAGTGGAATGAAGCCTGCATCAAAAGGAGAGCAAAACCCGCATTAGCTGTATCAGTGTTGCCTATATTATAGCATGCTCTTTACTGTGTGAGAAAACAGTGATGATATAACATAGAAGTATGTCCCAGACCTGCTCTTTTCAACTCTCTAGAGACAGCAGGAGCGGTAGAGAAACTCTTAATGATCGGCTATGAAAAGCCAACTGTCATTTACTCCTGAGGTGCTGACTTGCTGCACCCTCGACAACTGCTGTGATTATTATTATTGACCATGCTGGTCATTTATGAACATTTGAACATCTTGGCCATGTTCTGTTATAATCTCCACCCGGCACAAGAAGAGGACTGGCCATCCCTCATAGCCTGGTTCCTCTCTAGGTTTCTTCCTAGGTTTTGGCCTTTCTAGGGAGTTTTTCCTAACCACTGTGCTTCTACAACTGCATTGCTTGCTGTTTGGGGTTTTAGGCTGGGTTTCTGTACAGCACTTTGAGATATCAGCTGATGTAAGAAGGGCTATATAAATACATTTGATTTGATTTGAAGTAATATGTGGGCAGCTTTAACAGACTACAAAGGGTACTACTAGATCTATGGCCTTTGGATATCATTTTTTTCTGGGATTCACATTGGACAGGTTGACAACACGATTGTCTGTTATTTGTTAGCCAATCACATAGTTTTCTAGTGCTGTAAACTATGCGTTAGGATTTTTGTAAAACAACAGTTTTACCTGTTTCATACCTGGAGCCAAACCGAGCTGAGTCAAGCCAAGCTGAACTGGTTACGCATGTCAAAATAAAGTATATTTGAGTCAGCACATTACGGTTCTGGTAGGCCATGATACCACCCAACGAGTTGTTTTGCATTTAAACATGTTGATACAGTTTGGCTGTTGATCATGACCAGTGGCGATTCTTGGTGGGGCAAACTCAAAACATTTTGGGGGGATGCACGCCAGCAAAGCCCTTACACAATACAACACAACACTAAACAATACATTCATTGAACTATAATGGTGACAAACAGTGCCCACAAATTGTTAGGGGCTACAAAATGCTGTCCCAAGTGCAGAGAACACAACAGCAGTCCCAACACCTTACCACTGCTACACCTGGCTATCAGCGGAGCCTTGTCTGGCAGCTTACAGTTTATTCATAAAGGGGGCATATAAGCAGACCATGAAAGCTCTTACAATATTCAATGATTACATTTCTCTAAAGCAGGTTATAGACTACATGTACACAACCAAGACAGAACAGTAGGCAAAATTAAGAGGGGAGATAGACCGATTTATTAAGGTGAAGCACATGGGCTACCAACAGCTTACTACACAACATATTACTTTCTTAGCTGCAGTATACATATCTCACTGGCATATTACAAAATGTATGCAGCTGAATACAATACATTTTTGGACTCACCTTGTTGTGCTCACTTGAACAGGAAGGTGGCGCAGCAAATTTGGTCATCAAACTTTGTCATCAAAGTCTGACATTCCCTGGATTGATGGTGCTTTCAAGACAAGTGGGAACTGGAAGAAAACGAGCTCTGACTGGCGAAATAGGTTTTGAACGGTCATCCAACTTGGAATTATGAATTGGGAACTCGAGCCGTAGCTCCTAGAGCTACGGCCTGAAGATCACTGACGTCATCATGATTGGACCTTGTTTTTTTCAGAGTTCCCAGTTGTCCTGAACTCACTGAAGTCAGATTTCCCAGTACCGAGTTAACAGTTGTGTGGAGAGCGACAGAAACCATGCTGGATTGACAGCATGGCCAATGTTTAACGTTCATAATTCTAAATTTGGAAAAGAGACCCTTAAACCCAGAATTGGGACTACAAACACACTCCACTGAATAACAGTCTGGTGATTGCTTTTGCAATGCTTGCAGTTAGCCACTGATTCCCTCCAAACCACTCATTGTTGGAATTTGCGATTTCCAACTTGTTTTGTAATTTTTATGTCCAATGGCCGATGAACACCGATATGGTAGCACCACAGGGGTTTGAATTTTTGAGGTCCACCCTTAGATTTGTCGGTGAGGTAGTGTCCCCATGAGTGACAGAACACTGAGCCAATTAACTAGAACCAATCAACAGCGCAACTAGAGAAAATTAACAATGCCTATGCTTTTCCGCTGGCTGCCCCACCACTACTGAAAGAACTGAGCTAGGCTGAAACACCTGCATTTTGAGCAGGCTGAAACACCTGCATTTTGGAGCAAGCTTACTCAAAAAGCAAAAAAGAGACCATGTTTGTATGTAGGCTTTATTTAAAAAAAATGTTTTACATTGTTTGCAAACTGATATGTGGCACAGGCAACCCCCACAAAAATTTGGGGCTCAAAACATTTTCGAAAAATCAAGTTTGTTGTTTGACACTTCAAATATACAATGAGTGCACAAAACATTATGAACCCCTGCTTTTTCCGTGACATAGACTGTCCAGGTAAATTCAGGTGAAAGCTATGATCCCTTATTGATGTTACTTGGTAAATCCACTTCAATCAGTATAGATGAAGGGGAGGAGAAGAAGGATTTTAAGAAGGATTTTTAAGCCTTGAGAAAATTGAGATATGGATTGTGTATGTGTGTCATTCAGAGGATGAATGTGCAATACTAAAGATTTGCCTTTGAACGGGGTATGGTAGTAGGTGCCAGGTGCACTGGTTTGTGTCAAGAACTGAAACCCTGTGGTTTTCATACTCAACAGTTTTCTGTGTGTATCAAGAATAATCCACCACCCAAAGGACATCCAACCAACTTGACACAACTGTGAGAAGCATTGGCGTCAACATGGGCCAGCATCCCTGTGGAATGCTTACGACACCTTGTAGAATCCATGCCCCGACAAATAGAGGCTGTTCTCAGAACAAACGGGTGGGGTACAACTCAATATTAGGAATGTATTCTTAATGTTTTGTACACTCAGTGTACGTGATGACTTGTTTTTAACTAGCCTCCCTCTCACTGTTGTACTTCAAGCACCATGTTATCCAGCTGTATAGGAAGAATATGTCACTGGGACTAGGAACGTTAAATTACAGCATCAAGATCAAAGTCATTCCTGCAGATCGGAGAGTAATCAAGTGTGTTTCAGGTTATTGCTTTGCTAAAGCTAGAGGGAGTTTTCACAATATAACAAAGGAGAAAAAATCAAAACACAACCTTGAACTGAAGTGTTACCAAAGTACAGCAGTATATGGATTTCTACAGTTGAAAGTATTTTTTATTCACTTTCAACTGTAGAAAATCTTTAGAAATCCATATACTACTGTACTTCGGTATAACTTCAGTTCAAGGTCCTGTTTTGCTTCTTAGGAAATATGGTTGTACTATAAAATCCCCTTGTAGACTTGAGGAGGGTCAACTTCACATGTAGAAGACCAGCCCAGTTGAACTCCTCACCGCTTTGGATTTGTTGCAATAACAAATACCAAAAGGTTTTTCTCTCTATTAGGCCTCAAAACATTCACATTTACACTCATGAACAGTGAGGTTTAGTTTGTGAGATTTCTTGTTAATATTTTCTCCGCAGTGCCAGACAACATCTCGTGTACAGTGTTTTAAGACAGAGCGATACAATGTCATGATGCACAGTGGGGCTACTTCCTACTTAGTTATCAAAAACAAAATACATAACTGCCCAGACTGCCACTGTTGGATCTTTCCAATGTATGCCTTCCCATGAGTCATACCAACATTGGGGACAGCCAATATTGACAGTCTTTGAAGATATTAATTTTGTTGTTGTTGTCCGTAAGCAGGAAGTCGCCCAGCTGTGTATGATGATGTCATGGCTTTAAGCTAACACTTTTAAAGTCACATTCATGTATTGGCATTATTATTAACAAAAAGTCCTGTAATTGAAGTCTCTTAACTGGACAAGAAGCGCTGTCCTGTTATTGTCCAAAGCTTATGTTCTTATCTACTTAGATTTTTTAGTTTTTACTTACTGTCAAGAGCTTTGAACTGGTGGGTGTGATAGAAGGGTTTGTGCCTGAGTTTTGACTTCACAGAGACACAGCAGGCCATGATATCTGATTAATCTGCACTTCATCAAAGGAAAGATGTTTTCCCGCAACAACACATCATGTAGAGGCCCTATCTGATTTATCTTTTGAACAGCTAGGATTATGTATTCAAAGAAGACATGCTCTATGAATGATATAAAGACCTTTTCACTTCAAACTTTACATTTTCATTTAAATACTTACATTAAAAAAACTGTAATGAAGTGACAATTTGTTTGACTAGTATGATTCTGTATGTAGCCTAAAGTTTTTTGACAGTACCATTTATAAATGCTGCATGAGGTTTTTTATTCCAATTGGCAAGGTTTGCCTTTCATTTTTATGTCAATGGGAAATACAATTGCAGCATATACTTCCATTCATTTATATCTGTCACGCTAATGTTTATATCTCCACACGTCTTTTTGCACATTCCACCACAGTGGCATGACATTCATCTAAAGACACCGTGGAGCAACATAATTTCCTGTTGCAGGGTACATTTGCATATCAACACCAATTTGAGAAGCCTGCTGTCACGAAGTTTGACATCAAAATGGTTATTTTGCTCTGCAATTTGCGTTTTTCAAAGGTTTGGCTCTGGGCACAAAAACATCAGTTGCATCAAATGACCAGCAGCAGTCCTTTCATCGGACTGCTGAGTGAATATGCGGATAATTTCTCCCAAATGTTTTGAATCAGAGATTAATATTACTGATGTCCGTGTACTGAAAGCAGGCGTAACGCTCAAGTTTGGAGACTGGAGAAGGCAATTGAGGAAATGACAATTTACCATGTTGATATATGCCTTTGTCAACCGCCTGGTGGAATGTCACACACACACATGAAATGATGTGGCATTCTTGGTGTGACGCACACAAATATGTATGGTTATATTTTTGACATTTTATTTTGTTATTTTATGGAGCCATCCCTTGTATCATTTTCTAGTCCTTCCGGGTATTTGCATTGAAAGTAATGCATATGGTTACCGTCGCAAGGGGGAGCTGTGACATCAATGGAGAGCTTTGGTGTGATTGTGAGGTCTTGGATGTTTCTTCTTCAATCTAGGAAATGCCTGATACTGAACACGACTACATTTTCACAGTCTGATCATTCTACACTGTTAATTCAGGTATGTAAACGTGCAAAAGTACAATATGACTCTGAGAACATGATGAACTACATAGTCCATTAGTTGGGTGATGTTTGAAGATAATTGAAGGGAGTTTTAACCAAATGAAAAACTGGTTGGTATTTTCTCCATTATAAATGGTGTACATGTAAGCAACGGGAACCAGATGGCGTGCAAACGTTTTGTACTTTTTCAGCAATGTTTTAAGATGATATTTTATGGAGGTAAGTCATTGACATAATGATTTGAGCGTGCAGAAATAGATTTGTAGTTGTAAGCACATTCTCAAATGTGTAACTCATGAGTTGTGAACATGAACAAAAACTCATTTGTATTTTTAATCACATTCAAAGTTAATATTTGCCAGCAACAATTGCATCTGTACCCCTGCACATGTCAATTGCAAACTTTTGGCAGTACTTTATTGCCCTACAATGACATAAAATGTGTAGTTGTGCAGTCAACGATTTGCAAGCAAGGAAAGCGAGAGAGCGAGCAGGAGTTCTGGCAGGTGGGGCCTGTTTCTTCTAATCAATTAGATTAGGTTTTCAAAGACCAGCATACACTACACTGGTTGGTTGGTGACAGCTCACATGGGTATTAAAACAGTTGCAATCCTTCAAATAGCAATGTCTCAAAGTAACTTGAGCACATAAAAGTCTCAATGTGTTAGCATACATCAGGGATCAAGTAGATTCAGCCATGGGTTGTTTTTTTCTTGAGCGGATGGTGCGTTATCAGGTTACCACTGAGACTGGTTGTGCAATGTCCACCAATAAAGACCAGCTGTCAGCTGTCATGGCGGGTACATTTAAACGTCTTTATTTTACGGCTAGGTAGCCATCTTTTTTCTTTGTAATACATTTTTGGAAGATATTGTCCAATTCATTGTTAAGAGTTTGTAACTACCATTGAAGACTGATACTAGCTACCAAAATCTATTAGGTAAAGTTATTTCACAAGCTATTTTCAAGCCTGCTAGCTAGTAGGCTAACATCAGCTTGATTCTGTATGGAGCAATAGCTAGCTAGCTAGCATAGTCATTAGAAAATTAATCTTTCACCTGCTAAGGACACAGAAAAGTAAAATTTCTAAGATAGTTGCCGGGATGGTGTAAATAAACTAGGCGGCATTACACAATGCAATGGCTATTCCAACCCTGAGTCCCGGCCTGCTCTGCTGATCAAAAACGTATTTGTGTGTTACCTAACGAATGGCTGTGCTGTGTAGGCCTCTCATTTGTTGATTTCTGTAACCATAAAAACCTTGTTTTCATGCATGTTAACATTAGAAGCCTCCTCCCTAAGTTTGTTTTATTCACTGCTTTAGCACACTCTGACAACCCGAATGTCCTAGCCGTGTCTGAATCCTGGCTTAGGAAGGCCGCCAAAAACCCTGAAATTTCCATCCCCGAAAGATAACATTTTCTGACAAGATAGAACTGCCAAAAGGGGCAGAGTTGCAATCTACTGCAGAGATAGCCTGCAGAGTTTGACTTACTGTCCAGGTCTTTGCCCAAACAATTTGACATTATACTTTTAAAAATCCACCTTTCTAGAAACAAGTCTCTCACCTTTTCCGCTTGCTATAGACCACCTTCTGCCTCCAGGTGTGCCCTGGACACCATATGTGAATTGATTGCCCCCATCTATCTTCAGAGCTTGTGCTGTTAGGTGACCTAAACTGGGACATGCTTCACACCCCGGCATCCTACAATATGAGCTTGATGCCCTCACTCTCACACAAATTATCAATGAACCTACCAGGTACAACCCCAACTCCGTAAACACGGGCACTCTCATAGGTATCATCCTAACCAACCTGTCTTCAACCAGGATCTCAGCGATCACTGCCTCATTGTCTGCGTCCATAATGGGTCTGCTGTCAAACGACCACCCTTCATCACTTTCAAATGCTCCCTAAAACACTTCAGCTTGCAGGCCTTTCTACGCGACCTGGCCCAGGTATCCTGGAAGGATATTAACGTCATTCCGTCATAGAGGATGTTGTTCTTTAAAAGTGCTTCCCTCACCATCTTAAATAAGCATGCCCAATTCAAAAAATGTTGAACCAGGAACAGATATAGCCTTTAGTTCACTCCAGACCTGACTGATATGATATGTCAATCACCACATTCTTATTGGCAGACTCAACAGCCTTGGTTTCTCAAATGACTGCCTCGCCTGATTCACCAACTACTTCAGAGTTCAGTGTGTCAAATCGAAGGGCCTGTAGTCCGGATCTCTGGCAGTTTCTATGATGGTGCCACAGGGTTAAATTCTCGAGCGGACTTTTTTACTCCTTATACAACAATGAAGTCACTCTTGCCGCTTATTATTCTCTGATCCACCTCTACGCAGACTACACAGATGACATTCTGTATACTTCTGGCCCTTCTTTGGACGCTGTGTTAACTAACCTCCAGACGAGCTTCAATGCCATACAACTCTCCTTCCGTGGCCTCCAACTGCTCTTAAATGCAAGCAAAGCTAAATGCATGCTCTTCAATCGATCGCTGCCCACATCTTCCCGCCTGTTCAGCATCACTACTCTGGACGGTTCTGACTTAGAATATGTGGACAACTACAAATACCTAGGTGTCTGGTTAGACTGTAAACTCTCCTTCCAGACTCACGTTAAGCATCTCTAATACAAAATTTCCTATTTCACATCAAAGCATCCTTCACTCATGCTGTCAAACATACCCTCGTAAAACCGACTATCCTACCGATCCTTGACTTCGGCAATGTCATATACAAAATAGC
Organism: Oncorhynchus gorbuscha; assembly: GCF_021184085.1. Lineage (NCBI taxonomy): Eukaryota > Metazoa > Chordata > Actinopteri > Salmoniformes > Salmonidae > Oncorhynchus > Oncorhynchus gorbuscha. The sequence continues at coordinate 54,097,858 of NC_060181.1, read as the reverse complement.
CTAGAACACTCTACTCAGCAAATTGGATGCAGTCTTTCACAGTGCCATCTGTTTTGTCACCAAAGCCCCATATACTACCCACCACTGCGACCTGTATGCTCTTGTTGGCTGGCCCTCGCTTCATATTCGTCACCTAGGTCATCTGTAAGTCTTTGCTAGGTAAAGCCCCGCCTTATCTCAGCTCACTGGTCACCATAGCAGCACCAACCCATAGCACGTGCTCCAGCAGATATATTTCACTGGTCACCCTCAAAGCCAATTCCTCATTTGGCCGCCTTTCCTTCCAGTTCTTAATGACTGGACCGAATTGCAAAAATCCCTGAAGCTGGAGACTCACATCTCCCTCACTATCTTTAAGCACCAGCTGTCAGAGCAGCTCACAGATCACTGCACATTTACATAGCCCATCTGTAAATAGCCCATCCAACTATCTCATCCCCATACTGTTATTATTATTATTATTATTTTCTCCTTTGCACCCCAGTATCTTTACTTGCACATTCATCTTCTGCACATCTATCACTCCAGTGTTAATTTGCTAAATTGTAATTATTTAGCCAATAATATGGCATACTTATTGCCTTACCTCCCTTATCCTACCTCATTTGCACACACTGTATATAGACTTTTTCTATTGTGTTATTGACTGTATGTTTTTTTATTCCATGTATAACTCTGTGTTGTTGTTTGTGTTGCTTTATCTTGGCCAGGTCGCAGTTGTAAATGAGAACTTGTTCTCAACTAGCCTACCTGGTTAAATAAAGGTGAAAAATAAAATTGTGGCAGTTCAGGAGGAGAGTCAAAGGCTTCTTCCAAATTAGTTTTTTGATTAGGCCTAGACCCCGAAAAAATCACTATCTTGAGCGCGGACAAGCCTATAGCCTACGTTCTGTTCAGTATGAGGAGGACCAGAGGCAAACTAGTCTTGATAAGTTGTTACTACTATAAATGATTTTATTAAAAACAACATTTTTGTTTCCCATGATGTAGGCCTATTTATCAGAGTTATTGACGACACAATAATCCAGATTCGTGTAATTTACATTCTGGTGCTGAAACTTGAAGCAGCAGCCACATCGCAATTGTCACGTTCTGACCTTAGTTCCTTTGTTTTTTCTTTTGCTTTAGTATGGTCAGGGCATGAGTTGGGTGGGTTGTCTAGGTTCGTTTTTCTATGATTTTCTATTTCTGTGTTTGGCCTGGTATGGTTCTCAATCAGAGGCAGCTGTCAATCGTTGTCCCTGATTGAGAACCATATTTAGGTAGCCTATTTTCTGTTCTGTGTTTTGTATTTCACTGTTCAGGACTGTTTTGTTTCGTTCTTGTTGTTTTTGGATTGTGTTCATATAATAAATACAATATGGACACTTACCACGCTGCGCATTGGTCCTCCGATCCTTCTTACTACTCCTCCTCAGAAGAGAAGGACGAGAAACGTGACAGCAATCAATCGGAAATTGACAGCTCATAGTGCTGAAGGTAAGCAAAGTAGAGTAGTGGTCCTTCTGTAGCTCAGTTGGTAGAGCATGGCGCTTATAATGCCAGGGTAGTGGGTTCGATCCCCGGGACCACCCATACGTAGAATGTATGCACACATGACTGTAAGTCGCTTTGGATAAAAGCGTCTGCTAAATGGCATATATTATATTATTATATTAAACATCTTAATTTTAATTAGACTTTACAAAGGCTTTGTGTTGGCTTTGTGTTGGAGCCTATTATTTCCTATTTAAGAAATATGAGGTAGGGCTAACTGTTTGACAGACAAAATTAGTTCCTCGGCGTACACATCACAGACAAACTGAATTGGTCTACCCACACAGACAGCATCGTGAAGAAGGCGCAACCTCAGGAGGCTGAAGAAATTCGGCTTGTCACCAAAAGCACTCACAAACTTCTACAGATGCACAATCGAGAGCATCCTGTCGGGATGTATCACTGCCTGGTACGGCAACTGCTCCGCCCACAACCGTAAGGCTCTCCAGAGGGTAGTGAAGTCCCTCCAGGACACCTACATCACCCGATGCCACAGGAAGGCCATAAAGATCATCAAGGAGAGTCGGACCGAAATGCAGCGTGGTGGTTACTCATGTCTTTAATGAAGAAAGTGATACATGAAATAACTATAACAAAATACAAAACAACAAACGGAACGTGAAACCTAATTACAGCCTATCTGGTGAAACTACACAGAGACAGGAACAATCACCCACGAAATACAAAGCGAAACCAGGCTACCTAAATACGGTTCCCAATCAGAGACAACGAGAATCACCTGACTCTGATTGAGAACCGCCTCAGGCAGCCAAGCCTATACAACACCCCTAATCAGCCGCGATCCCAAATACTACAAACCCCAATACGAACATACAATATAACATAAACCCATGTCACACCCTGGCCTGATCAAATAATTAAAGAAAACACAAAATACTAAGACCAAGGCGTGACACATCTCATATGTATATACTGTACTCGATACCATCTACTGCATCTTGCCTATGCCGCTCTGTACCATCACTCATTCGTATATCTTTATGTACATATTCTTTATCCCTTTACACTTGTGTGTATAAGGTAGTAGTTTTGGAATTGTTAGTTAGATTACTCGTTGGTTATTACTGCATTGTCGGAACTAGAAGCGCAAGCATTTCGCCACACTCGCATTAATATCTGCTAACCATGTGTATGTGACAAATAACATTTGATTTGATTTATAGGATGCAGGCTCCATAGATTTGTTGGTCAATTCCTCCACCCACCATTCACTCTTTAAATAGCCTCGCTCCATGTTAGTGAAGGGCTGTTAGGTTAAAACGAAGACTCTAACTGAGGGGGAATATAGCGTTATTGTTATTCTTAAAGTGTTACTTTTATTATTACTTTTTATTTTAGTCTACCTTGTAAATATTTTCTTATTCTAGAACTGCACTGTTGGTTAAGGGCTTGTAAGAAAGCATTTCACAGTAATCTGATTATATAAAGTGATCTATAACAAGGCTTGGGTCTGCAATGCTTTATGCTATTAACAAGCTGTAAAAGAACAGAGAAAGACATGACTCCACTGCATATGGGGATATAGGTGTTTAGAATCTTTGACATTCAGAGTCTGAGATACAACCTTCTATAGCCGAGTAGACAAAATGTACTTTGCTTGGGAAGTAATCTAATTCTGTCACTGTCATTTGATTAAGCTATTCACTTTCTGTACAATAGAAGATGTTTAAACCCAGACAACTTTTAAGGAAACAGTTGCAACCTTCTCTCGTTGGTTTAAGCCATGGAAGAAGAGTAGCCAGCAGTTAAAGCTTACATTTATTTCTACGCTGCTAAGCCTACTCTCTCTGGGGTGGAAAGGTAGGCCTAACCTTTGAAAGTACCATGCTCAGATTGCTAATGACATCTCAGATTTAATTATTTGCTAACATAGACAGTTTAATTTCAAACAAGACACACTGATTTGGCATTGGAGAAATACAGTATGATAAGATGAACAGATAGGCTTATGTCTCTGTCCATTCTTAGGCTGTAATTTTGGTAATTTGTGTGGTATTAAAATACATTCTGCTAATATGTAAAATGACGTAGAATCGCATGCTTATCAAAAGGCATTTTGTCTCGGACCTGCAAAAACGATGATAGATTCATGCAATGCTTTTACTCTAAAGGAGATCTTTCCACCACTTCTCTTGTCCACAGTTGTCTATGAAGCCACAGCCTTCTGGCACGCAGCCATGTTGCTATGTAATGCTTACAGGACCAAGAACAGTTTCTAAAACTGCATATCTAAGGCTCTGGTCCAAGAGGTGAGGGTAAACGGTAGACATGTTCTCTGCTATCCACTTTATGTTTTCATTATTATTTTGGATAAAGGGGATTTTTTTTTGCATTCATGGAGGGTACAGGTAATATATTTTGCTAAATGGAGGAACTATACATTTTAATTTCAGAGGTCAAATTTTCTTCATATAACCCTTATTATTAATATCGTTCACTCCCTAAGACCTACACTTCCTGGGTTCCAGCAGCTACACTTCCTGGGTTCCAGCAACTACTTCGGGATCAGTGTCCCTTCCACGGGACGGTTGAGCTAACATAGGCTAATGTGATTAGCATGAGGTTGTAAGTAACAAGAATATTTGCCATGACATAGACATATCTGATATTGGTATAAAGCTTAAATTCTTGTTAATCTAACTGTGCTGTCGAATTTACAGTAGCTATTACAGTGAAAGAATACCATGCTATTGTTTGAGGAGAGTGCACAATTTTGAACATGAAAAGTTATTTATAAACAAATTAGGCACATTTGGGCAGTCTGGATGCAACATTTTGAACAGAAATGCCATGGTTCATTGGATCAAGTCAAAAACTTTACACATACACTGATGCCATCTAGTGGCCAAAATCTAAATTCCACCTCGGGTGGAATAATATATTATGGCCTTTCTCTTGCATTTCAAAGAAGGTACAAAAGAAAATACAAAAGAACGGATGGTTTTTTCTTTGTATTATCTATTAACAGATCTATAGTGCAGGTACGACTAAATTAGGACCTGTAGAACCCGTCTTGTTGATAGTGTTGTTAAGACGGCAGAGCAACGCTTTATTATGAACAGACTTTTCCCAATCTTAGCTACTGTTTTATCAACAGTTTTGACCTTGACAGTTTACAATCCAGGGTAACTGACAAGATGTTTAGGTACCTCAACTTGCTCAATTTCTACATGATTTATTGCAAGATTTAGTTGAGGTTTAGGGTTTAGTGAATGATTTGTACCAAATACAATGCTTTTAGTTTTAGAAATATTTAGCTTGTAACGTATTCCTTACCACCCATTCTGTTTGTTAAGTGTCACAGTAATTTCACACACTATAGTAGCTGACATGTATAGTATTGAGTCATCTGCATACATAGATAGACACACTGGTTTTACTCATAGCCAATGGCATGTTATTAGTAAAGATTATTTTAAAGTAAGGGGCCAAGACATCTGCCCTGGGGAATTCCTGAATCTACCTGGATTATGTTGGAGAGGCTTCAGTTAATGAACACCCTCTGTGTTCTGTTAGACATGTAACTCTTAATCCACAATATAGCAGGGGGTGTAAAACCATAACACGTACACAACCGTTCAAAAGTTTGGGGTTACTTATAAATGTCCTTGTTTCTGAAAGAAAAGCTAACTTTTTGTCAATTAAAATAACATCAAATTGATCAGAAATAGAGTGTTGACATTGTTAATGTTGTAAAGGACTATTTTAGCTGGAAACGGCAGATTTTTTATGGAATATCTACAGAAGCGTATAGAGGCCCATTATCAGCAACCATCACTCCTGTGTTCCAATGGCACATTGTGTTAGCTAATCCAAGTTTATCATTTTAAAAGGCTAATTGATCATTAGAAAACTCTTTTGCAATTATGTAAGCAAATCTAAAAACTGTTGTGCTGATTAATAAAGAAGCACCACAACTGGCCTTCTTTAGACTACCAGAGTATCTAGAGCATCAGCATTTGTGGGTTCAATTACAGGCTCAATTATTGATGTCTATCAACAATAACAAGCCCCCGGCGGTATGACAACTTGGATGGAAAATTACTGAGGATAAAAGCAGATGATATTGCCACTCCTATTTGCCTATATATCTTCAAACTAAGCCTACAAGAAAGTGTGTGCCCTCAGGCCTGTAAGAAAGCAAAAGTAATTATTCAACCCAATAATAGTAAAGCCCGCTTTATTGGATCAAATAGCCAACCAATTAGCCTGTTATCAACACTTAGTAAACTTTTGGAAAAAAATTGTGTTTGACCAGATACAATACTATTTTACTGTAAACATATTGACAACAGACTGTTAGCTGAAAGAAATTGATGAAAAGATTGTTGGAGCTGTTTGTTAGACTTTAGTGCGGCTTTTGACATAATCGATCATAGTATGCTGATGGAAAAACACACACTACCCTTCAAAAGTTTGGAGTCACTTAGAAATGTCCTTGTTTTTTAAAGAAAATCACATTTTTTGTCCATTAAAATAACTTAAAATTGATCCAAAATACAGTGTAGACATTCTTAATGTTGTAAATGACTATTGAAACTGGAAACGGCAGATTTTTTAATGGAATATCTACATGGTCATACAGAGGCCCATTATCAGCAATCATCACTCATCTATTCCAATGGCACGTTGTGTTAGCTAATCCAAGTTTATCATAACGTAAGCAAACCTGAAAACTGTTGACCTGATTAAAGAAGCAATAAAACTGGCCTTCTTTATCTGGAGCATCAGCATATGTGGGTTCGATTACAGGCTCGAAATGGCCAGAAACAAAGACTTTTCTTCTGAAAACACCAGTCTCAATGTCAAAAGTGAAGAAGCGACTCCAGGATGCTGGCCTTCTAGGCAGAGTTGCAAAGAACATGACATATCTCGACTGGTCAATAAAAATAAAAGATTAAGATGGGCAAAAGAACACAGACACTGGACAGAGAAACTCTGCCTAGAAGGCCAGCATCCCGGAGTCGCCTCTTCACTGTAGACGTTGACTGGTGTTTTACGGGTACCATTTAATGAACCTGCCAGTTGAGGACTGGTGAGGTGTCTGTTTCTCAAACTAGACACTCTAATGTACTAGTCCTCTTGCTCAGTTGTGCTCCGGGGCCTCCCTGATCTTTTTGGCCTTCCTGTGACGTCGGGTGCTGTAGGTGCCATGGAGGGCAGGTAGTTTTCCCCCGGTGATGCGTTGTGCAGACCGCACAACCCTCTGGAGAGCCTTGCGGTTGAGGGGGGTGCAGTTGCCGTACCAGGCGGTGATACAGCCCGACAGGATGCTCTTGATTGTGCATCTGTAAAAGTTTTGTGAGTGTTTCTTCAGCCTCCTGAGGTGGGGCCCCAGTGTTGAGGATCAGCGGGGTGGAGATGTTGTTTCCTACCTTCACCACCTGTGGGGCGGCCCGTCAAAGTCCAGGACCCAGTAGCACAAGGCGGGGTCGAGACCCAGGGTCTCAAGCTTAATGTCAAGTTTGGTGTTGAAAGCTGAGCTGTAGTCAATGAACAGCATTCTTACATAGGTATTCCTCTTGTCCAGATGGGATAGGGCAGTGTGCAGTGTGATGGCGATTGCATCGTCCGTGGACCTATTGTGCGGTAAGCAAATTGGAGTGGGTCTAGGGTATCAGGTAGGGTGGAGGCGATATGATCCTTGACTAGTCTCTCAAAGCACTTCATGATGACATTTAGTTAGTTCAGTTTCCTAAGCTTTCTTGGGAACAGGAACAATGGTGGCCATCTTGAAGCATGTAGGGACAGCAGATTGGGATAGGGATTGATTGAGTATGTCCGTAAACACTCCAGCCAGCTGGTCAGCACATGCTCAGAGGACGCGGCTCGGGATGCCCTCTGGGCCGGCAGCCTTGCGAGGGTTAACACGTTTAAATGTTTTACTCACATTGGCCACGAAGAAGGAGAGCCCACAGGCTTTGGCAGCGGGCCATGTCAGTGGCACACTGTTTGTATTTGGTCATGTTTCCAGTCGCCTTGGCATGATTAAAAGCGGTGGTTCACGCTTTCAGTTTTGCGCAAATTACAGTTTTGCGCGAATGACGATCATTGAATGTTGTTAGATAGCCTATAGTTAATATACTGTCAAGATTGATGTATAACTACCAACGTTAGGTAGATACTGCTGTAATGATATGCGATTCGTAAGAACAGAATAGCTAACAAATTGTCAGCCAACAAAGTGCAAGGTAACTTATTTGAAAAGTCATTACTTTATTACATTGAGTAGCAAGCTACCGTGAGGACGCACTCTATCGACTCTATGGCTTGAGCATGCTTTTGGTGTACAATCGATAGCATGCTGGACTTTGGGCAAGAATGTTGAGGGTTCGAAACCTGCTCCCTGCATGTTTCATGTTTCATGCTCATGCGCAGATACTCTGTGAGAGTAAAGTCTTGCATTGCATTGTTCGTAATATCTGTATTGGAACATCACTTCGCTGAGTATACCTTAAAATGAAGGTTAAAATCCAGGTTGTGATATGATAAACCAAAACACAGCACCCTATACATGAGTCACAGAGGGCAGTACAGACTTAGTTTTGTATTAATTGAGGAACCAGGTGAGCGGAGGCACAATGTTGTTGGCCGTCAGGTCATGTAGCATCAGTAATATCTGGGCACCAGTCCAAATTGTGTTATTATGCAACTAGTTCAGCAACATTAATATAGAAAGGTATGGTTGGATTGATGCCCGCATATCATTAATGCCACTTGAGTCACAGTGAGGGCAGTACAGACTTACTTTTGTAAGTATTAATTAAGGACCCAGGTGAGGAGGGACACAATATTGTTGGCCGTCAGGTCCTCTGCAGCCAGTTCCTGCACCCTCATGGACTCAGTGTTGTGGTAGAGCTTGAAGAACCTGTCAAGGTGTTGTACTTTGTTGGGAAGTACTGCACCAGCATCAATGCTCACTGTGGCCTCCAGCCTTGCCTAGGCCGCGCTGCAGCACTATCCACAATTGCTTGGCAAGGTCGTCTGACAGGCCCTGCACCTTGCCAAAGAAGTTTCCGGTGAGGTTCATGTTGTATGTGTTTATTGCTGCCCATGCGGTACTGATTGTACTTGAGGTCATTGAATTAGCACTCCAGGTTCATCAGCTTGTGGTGTCCCTCAAGCATCTCAGCTTGCTCTATTATTAGCGGAGTGTCTCCCACCATCGCAGACACTGCACAAGAAGGAAGGAGGAATATTAATACACAAATACATTGTAACTGTATAGTGTCAAATCAAAAGCGATGCAAGACAACAATAATAATAATCGAGCAGCTGAATATACTTGAAAATATATTTTTCAGGTTCTCCACGGCTGAGGCTAGCTGACGGTCTTCCAGCCCAGCATATTTTACGTACTTCAGGTGCTCAATGGTGTTCATGCTTTGTCTCCAGTCATTGCTGACTTCTTCTGGATGTGCTTTATGTCCCTCACGGCATTGTGGAGCTGATAGAGGCTTGAAACATCTAATTGGGAGTGGATTGCAGTCTGGAGAGTGGGGACAGACAATTGTAAAGGGCTTGAATAGGGGTTAACATTACTCAAAGGGCGGTACAGTTTCACAGAATACAGCCAATGTCAAAGCTAAATGAATTATTTTCTACCTTCTACTAAAACTCCAGTGATCAATAAATAATGGGTGATCAATAAAAAATGGGATTTATGTCCGTTGCTCATTCTTAACCCTATTGATGAATTTTCTCATTATTATTCTAGCTAGCTAGCTATGTCTACATACAGAATCAAGCAAATGTTAACCAACTAGTAATCTTAAAAATGGCTTGCAAAACTTTACCTAATCTATTTTTGTAGCTAGTATCAGACTACAAAGTTAGAGTTACAAACTCTTAATACCAATGAATTGGACAATAGCTTCCAAAAAAGTATTACAAAGAAGAAAAAGATACTACTTAGCCATAAAATAAAGATATTTAAACTTACCTGCCATGACCGCTAACAGCTGGGCTTCATTGGTGGACATTGCACAACCAGTCTCAGTGGTAACCTGGTAACGGACGTCATCCAGACATCACGGCCCATGTGAGCTGTCACCAACTAACCCGTGCAGATTATGCTGTTCAATGTAAACCTCATCTAATTGGTAAGAAGAAACAGGCCCCACCTCCCAAAGTTTGAGAATGTGTTTAAAACTACAGATTATTATTTCATGTTTACAGCTCATCAGTTACACACTTGAAAATTGTGTTTACAACTACAAATCTATTCTACATGCTTAAATCATTATATCAATGATTTATCTCCATGCTATTTGGTTATATTTTCTATGAATGAAGGCTCAGTTTACTATATATGTACATATGCAATGTGATAGAATGTGTTGAAAGTGTTTATTTGTAAGAAAATAGAATTGAACAGTTCCCTAGCTTTATGCTAACCAAAAATGTGCTTTGCTAAGAGCTAGCTAGCTCTAAGGCTATTGGGATTCAGCTATTGTTGGCTCATGTGTTGAGGATTGATAACGTAATGTTTGTAGCATTGTTTAGCACAGGTCTACAGTCATTTGTACCTTTATGGAAGTGCTATATAGTGAGGTGTATATATAATACACTGCTCAAAAAATAAAGGGAACACTAAAATAACACATCATAGATCTGAATGAATGAAATATTCGTATTAAATACTTATCTTTACATAGTTGAATGTGCTGACAACAAAATCACACAAATTATCAATGGAAATCAAATGTATCAACCCATGGAGGTCTGGATTTGGAGTCACACTCAAAATTAAAGTGGAAAACCACACTACAGGCTGAACAAAATTTTATGTAATGTCCTTAAAACAAGTCAAAATGAGGCTCAGTAGTGTGTGTGGCCTCCACGTGCCTGTATGACCTCCCTACAATGCCTGGGCATGCTCCTGATGAGGTGGCGGATGGTCTCCTGAGGGATCTCCTCCCAGACCTGGACTAAAGCATCCGCCAACTCCTGGACAGTCTGTGGTGCAACATGGCATTGGTGGATTGAGCGAGACATGATGTCCCAGATGTGCTCAATTGGATTCAGGTCTGGGGAACGGGCGGGCCAGTCCATAGCATCAATGCCTTCCTCTTGCAGGAACTGCTGACACACTCCAGCCACATGAGGTCTAGCATTGGCTTGCATTAGGAGGAACCCAGGGCCAACCGCACCAGCATATGGTCTGAGGATCTCATCTCGGTACCTAATGGCAGTCAGGCTACCTCTGGCGAGCACATGGAGGGCTGTGCGGCCCCCCAAAGAAATGCCACCCCACACCATGACTGACCCACCGCCAAACCTGTGCAACCGGTGGATGTTGCAGGCAGCAGAACGTTCTCCACGGCGTCTCCAGACTCTGTCACATGTGCTCAGTGTGAACCTGCTTTCATCTGTGAAGAGCACAGGGCGCCAGTGGCGAATTCAGCACAGGACGCCAGTGGCCAATCTTGGTGTTCTCTGGTAAATGCCAAACATCCTGCACGGTGTTGGGCTGTAAGCACAACCCCCACCTGTGGACGTCGGGCCCTCATACCATCCTCATGGAGTCTGTTTCTGACCGTTTGAGCAGACACATGCACATTTGTGGCCTGCTGGAGGTCATTTTGCAGGGCTCTGGCAGTGCTCCTCCTTCTCCTCCTTGCGCAAAGGCGGAGGTAGCGGTCCTGCTGCTGGGTTGTTGCCCTCCTACGGCCTCCTCCACATCTCCTGATGTACTGGCCTGTCTCCTGGTAGCGCCTCCATGCTCTGGACACTACGCTGACAGACACAGCAAACCTTCTTGCCACAGCTCGCATTGATGTGCCATCCTGGATGAGCTGCACTACCTGAGCCACTTGTGTGGGTTGTAGACTCCGTCTCATGCTACCACAAGAGTGAAAGCACCGCCAGCATTCAAAAGTGACCAAAACATCAGCCAGGAAGCATAGGAACTGAGAAGTGGTCTGTGGTCACCACCTGCAGAACCACTCCTTTATTGGGGATGTCTTGCTAATTGCCTATAATTTCCACCTGTTGTTTATTCCATTTGCACAATAGCATGTGAAATTTATTGTCAATCAGTGTTGCTTCCTAAGTGGACAGTTTGATTTCACAGAAGTTTGACTGACTTGGAGTAACATTGTGTTTAAGTGTTCCCTTTATTTTTTTGAGCAGTGTATAATAAAGCCCTTTATTATATAATTTTATGGTATTACATGCCCAATAGCTTTTGATATTATATGTTAAGTACTATACTGATGGAATTGCCTCAGGTTATATACACTATTCATTTGATTATTAGTGAAATGTAATTCGGTGAATGTATTTGAATGTGTAGATGTATGGAGCCCTTGCCCTTGTAATGCCCTTGTAATGTATAACTGATAATTAATTTGGACAACAAATCTTGCAACAAGCTAGCATGCATAAGATACAAAATTAATGCGGAATAGTTTTGTATATTATGAATGCTAACTTGTTGCAAGTCAGATTTTTTGGGGGGAACACAGCGTCTTTTTGGATAAGTGACTGGCAAAGCATTACTTGTTTCCATCTATATTCTACAGAGGAATGGGCAAAACAAGGCATGGACAACAACAAAAAACGAAACCCCAAGAAAATGTATTCTAAGAGCCAATCAAATGTGAGAGCACAAAATATCACCATTACCCAGACTTCCAATAGTCGAGTGAACGACATGGTATTTCAGAAGGCTGGCCACACGAGACTAGTGATTTGGCGAACTATGCTTGATTAAGTGATGAGTAACCTTATCAGAAACGGACTTGTTAGCTCCCTGAAGTAATACAGTACACCTAGGCTTTAATTCAAATTTAGGATTTTGGCATGCAGACGACACTAGGTTCAAACCCACTTGGTCACAGCAACATGTTTCTATTCCATCCAAATCCCATGTTCAATTCAACAGAAAGGAATCAGTAAACGTTAATATGCCTTCACCCAGAAGGACTGGGATCCTGTTTAGGGCAGCATCTTACAATTCTCCACCTTGGGCTGTGATGAAATATGAAACATCTTCCCTTTCAGTATCCAGAATTCACTTGGGAGCACTAGACTCCTAAACCACACACCATTAAGAATACAAAGTCAATATGCAGATCTGGTGTAATGAAGACAAATTATACATGTATTCATCTTCCATAATTCCAAATCAATACGGTTCCTAGGTATTTGCATGGCACAGAGCGCTGTTTCAACAGTGCTTCTCTTTTATCAAAGCGGCTACTTTACAGAATCTCCACATTTGTACTGCATGCGATAGCATTACTACGCTCGAGGCTCCTCATTTAAAAAAACAGACTTTTCAGTCAGAGCAATGTTATTGGAGAGAGGGAAGGAATCAGAGTTTGGCTGGAGTTGAAAGAATGAGTTTGAGGGGCCTCGAGCAGTCTTTGACATTGAAGTGATGTTTTATGCCAAACACACAAAAGCCAAGGTGGTGTGCAGTGTGTAGAGCCATTGTAAACCCTTAACCCAGAATATGGAGAAGACGGAGTGATGTGGTGGCTATTGCCTGCGTTGGCATTGAGGAGGAGGTTATTCATACAGAAGGATTAAATAACACCTATAGTTTCATTTAAAATGGCTCGTTATTCCCTACATAGTGAAATCACTACTTTTGGCCAGAGTTTGACCAGATTCCAAATGTAGTGCACAGGGATCCATTTCAGATTGGCTCTCTCAACCCTCGGATAATGAAAGGGAGATAGCACACGGGATCCTTAGAGATCACTGTTACCAGGGACAGGGCCTCCAGGCTGTCTTTTTCTTTTCTTATCCAATATGAACCTGTTGCCATTCAGAGGATAAATGACACGACCGACTATCAGTCCAAATCACAATCGAATGACCCCAGTTCAATGACGTTCTGAAGGCTATCGTCTGAAGGCCACCTATGTCAGGTTGAGTAGCTCCAAAAGAAATAACTTACTGAAACTTCCTTCTAAAAAAGCCTCCTTTGCAGTACTCTTAATATTTTTAAGAGAGCAAAATCCCCTTCGTAAGATACTAGAGTACCGGTAGACAGTGGTTGGTACATACAACCTGAGAGTGAATGAGCACACACAGGCGTGGCAAATTGAACGGAGACCCAGAGAAAGAAAGTTCCAGAGAGAGGATGTACTGGAGAAAATGAGAGTAGATGAGGGGGATCAGAGTAGGGCTGAGGGGACTGATAAGAGGATTTGGGTGGTGGGGAAGAGAAGGGGAAAGGAGAGACGAAGGAGGGGGGTAGAAGAGCTCTAACTGGCCACATTACTCCGAGTGTGTACGAAACCCTGGTTGGGGTAGCAGTAGAATTTCGAAAAATCCAGACCTGATGAAAACCAACTCAACTCAACTGCAGGGCAGGGATGAATCCTCAAACAGTCATGATTGCTAGCCACGCGCTCGATGCTATCTTTACTCCCTGTAGATGTCTATCAGGGAAGGGAGAGGTACTTTGAGGAGAGATACTGAAAGGGGCATCATATCAAACCAGTTGTTCCTCTGTCAGATTGTGACTAACCCTAACCCTGCATGGAACCCAAAAGGGTTCTACCTGGAACCAAAAACGGTTCTTCAAAGCGTTCTCAAATAGGGACAGCCGAAGAACCCTTTTGGTAGCCTTTTTTCTAAGAGTATATGATGATCTTGGGGATTCTACAAAAACCCTTGAAAGCAGAGATTTGTTGTTTTGTATCAGTGTGTACTGTACATTAGTTGATAACAGTATTCAATGGAAAGGTAAGGGAACTATAGATACTATAGATAATTTATCCGAAGGGTTTTCTTCACAAAAATACTATGTTGGAGGGGTTGTTGTTTGTTGTTTGTTGGAGGAAGTTAGCTCTAGTGAGGGAAGTATAGATTATTTTCAGAAAGGGTTTTATTCACAAAAATACTATGTTGGACCTTGAAGGGGATACAAGAGGCATAAGCGAAGATACAAATGGACTCAGCTGAGAGTTACCAGCGCAAATGTATATACTCTGCATGACCTTGAACAGAGAGAGGAAGGCAACGAAAATGAATCCTGCTACTGCTAGCCTTGGGAAATGTCTGGAGGGCCCTCAGCGACTTCAACCAATAGCGGCTACAGCTTCAGGGAAGTCCTAAAGTCATTAGCCTGGTTAAACCAGACTGAACGCTGCACTAGTTATATATGTATATATATATATCGCTGCAGGAAATATGAAGTGAAACAATAGGAAGTACAGCATTCAATCTGGTATAAGGTCATGGCCTTACTTGAGAAAGTGAAGAAGTGAGAGTGTGAAGGACAGGCAAGGTACCTTACAGTGACACAGCGTAGAATATAAAAGCAAAAATGTTATAGTCTTCACAATGTGGGAATTTTCATGAAGTGTTACAGTGGCATTATACACGTACGCCCTACACAAAAAAAACACAGTGTGAAGAACAGGTAATGCGGCTTTAATGTTACAAAATCTAGAATAGAATGGTAAAACTTTATTGTCCACAGAATGTGGGAATTTTCACTAGGTTTCAAAGTGGCATTATACTCGTAATACACATAATACACAACACTGACAAACATCAACCTGGGATAGATAGCGATTTAAACTGCCAAGCACTATTAAAGGAAAACTCAACCCCCAAAAATATATTTTGGTATTTGTTTTGCTTGTGAGCGATCAAGTTTTAAGGATATGTAACTTTCAAAATACAAAATGTATCATACAGGGATGATTTCTGTATTTTGGGACTATGTCAACAATGGACTAATGAAACAAATACCAAAATATAGTTTTGGGTGGACTATTCCTGTAACCAAAACACACCTGTTAAAAACAGGAGGGGACGTTCACAAGGTGGTAAAGTTTTACAAACAACTTCGATTACGTTTCCCTTTTAAGACATAGAATGGTTGATGGAGAGCACATGACCCGAGCATTAGAACATACATTATGTTCTTGATTTATTCAAATATCATCATGCTTTGAAGTATAATTACCTGAATAAACAGCAGAACATTAAATCTGTCTTAATTACACATAACATTTTGTTAAATTGGGGAGCTGCTGATGTCAATTACATCTTCTGATCGTAAAGTTGTAGTAAATTGAATGTAAATTGAACGTATGAGTCACTTGTTTTGCAAAGTACTGCGAAGGTTAAGCACACTGTGGTATAAGAGACATTGGTTTGCGTAGCAAAATTGGTTAGATCTCGGCTGCAATTTGTCTCCGTAATTGCATGTTCTCAAAAAAATAAAATTAGATCAAACTCAGTGGAATGACTTTAAAATGTGTTCACTAATATCCACAAGTCTTCGCCATTTCAGAGATTAAATGATGAACAATTGACTGACCAATTGATTATTAGGTCAGTTCAACTATCGGGTCGATTGCCGTTCTCCAATTAGGCTTATTCTAATCAAGGAATCATCGAAGCCTAAGGAATCATCTAAGCCTATCTAAGCCTATAACACACGCATATTGGAAACATAATGTTAAAAATGACAGGAAATGTCGTGCAGAAAAAAAAGGGAAAAAAATGCAATCCCTCTGAAGTTACGATTGGTTACCTCGTGAATCTCTGTTTTGACGTCCTCATAGTTTATGGGTTCGCAGTGAGGTGGTGAAAAGCCATGAAGTGTCACAACTTAATAATGTTGCACATTTTGCTTGTGGACACCTGAGACACCTAAGACAATTTAGCTGATAAGGTAACAGTTCAGTGGGTGAAACAGCATGTACTTAAGGAATGGCTAGATGAGTTGACATAGAGACTTCTTCCTATTAAAATGTGTATCTGCAAATAAGCCTTTCGTATGGACCAAAGGACAGCTTCCTACAACCCAGTACAATTAAAATAGGCTTTGAGACCAAGCAGGCAGCAGAAACAGTGAGGCAGTTGTGCAAGAGCGTTCCTGAGATAATTTATACATAAAGGCAGTTTTTGTAAAAGTTACTGTCTACAGTGAACAGTAATCCTTCAATGTACTAAAGAAAAACAAAGATTTATGGTTCAATAGGCTTTACAGCATATGTCTTCCATACTTGTCATTTTAGTGAAAAATTCCAATGTTTCCTTATCTCATACTTGAACTGACTTTTCAACATTCTACCTTGAAAGCTAAGATACCCTTTCATACCACTTTCAATTCAATGTAATTCAATTCAATGGTTGAAAACACCCACCTCCAATTTCATATCTCTCATATCAGCCACTTTTATGTGTTTCACATCAATAACAATCAACATCCACCCCCACTCCTGGGATAAGTTCTCCATCCAACCACCCATCGTTGCCTCACACTAGCAAAAGTGCTCCCTTATAAGACCTCTGAAGCATGTACTGTAAATCAAATTCTTTGCATACCGCCCAAATCTCCATCACCGTAGCCTGGCAGTACACTCCTGCTACCACCCACCCCTCCACTCGTTCGTACCCACCTCTCTGCACTCTCTCCTGGGTGATCCATCATGGCTCCATCCTTCCCCATCCCTCCCTCTTACCACCCCTCCACTTCGCCTGCCCTCTAATGTACCTGTGCCGTTATCGTAATGAAATCTAAATTACAGGCTGTGTACGAGGCGCTCATCCATCCACAGCATAGTGCCAGTGCTCCCCGTACCTCGCTTGGAGAGCTCTCAAACAGCGAACAGAGAGTGATTTGGCATTTAATAAATACACTGAGCTCTAGGAGAGACCGGCCCTCCGATGTCTGCTGGCAGAGTAAGGCACGTTGTTCATTTGTGCTGACGGGAGAGTGATACTGTCGGGATTGGCGTTAGGATAAGTTTCCCTATAGAGGGAACAGTAAGAGTGAACCCAGCAACCGTATCTGACTGAGACTCATGCGATGGAGCTACAGATATAGATACCTCAGCAACACCACAGGAAGCCAGACTGAGGGAATTCCTGCTGGGACTGTTGTCCTCTGATTCACAGATGTTTGGGGAGTGGGGGGGTGTAGATACCTAGTCAATTGCAAAACTAAATGCATTCAACCGAAATATGTCTTCTGCATCTAACCCAACCACTCTGAATCAGAGAGGTGCGGGGGGCTGCCTTAATCGACATCATCGGCACAGTTGTTGTTGGAGGGTTAACTGCTTTGCTCAAGGGCCGTTTTTTCCACTTTCCTGGCTCAGGGATTCGAACCAGAAATCTTTCAGTTACTGGCCCAATGCTCTTAACCGCTAGATTAACTGCCACGCGTGGTGATAGACTGAGAAACAGACAAATGGAATTGACATTGTGGGTTGCTTCAGCAGGTACGTCAGAAGCATTCACATGTCATTCAAAGGAAAGAAACTCTGCACTTGCAAGTATCACTGTTATCAATACCTAACATGTCAGCCTCACTCGTCAGAGCGTTCAACATAGGAGAAACAACCCTTAATTTTTTTTTTGCCAGAAACTCAGCAAAAAATGAAATGTCCACTTTTCAGGACCCTGTCTTTCTAAGATAATGTATAAAAATCCAAATAACTTCAGATCTTCATTGTCAATGGTTTAAACACTGTTTCCATGCGTGTTCAATGAACTATAAACAATTAATGAACATGCACTTGTGGAATGGTCGTTAAGACACTAAAAGCTTACAGACGGTAGGCAATTAAGGTCACAAATCTAGGACACTAAAGAGGCCTTTCTACTGACTCTGAAAAACACCAAAAGAAAGATACCAAGGATCCCTGCTCATCTTCGTGAACGTGCCTTAGGCATGCTGTAAAGAAGCATGAGGACTGCAGATGTGGCCAGGGCAATAAACAGGACGGACAGCTGATTGTCCTCATAGTGGCAGACCACGTGTAACAACACCTGCACAGGATCGGTACATCCGAACATCACACCTGCGGGGAAGGTAAAGGATGGAAACAATTGCCCGAGTTACACCAGGAACGCATAATCCCTCCATCAGTGCTCAGACTGTCCGAAATAGGCTGAGACTGGCTGGACTGAGGGCTTATTGTAAGGCAGGTCCTCACCAGAAATCACTGGCAACCACATTGCCTATGGGCACAAACACCATCGCTGGACCAGACAGGACTGGCAAGAAGTGCTCTTCACTAACGAGTCGCGGTTTTGTCTCACCAGGGGTGATGGTCAGATTCACGTTTATTGTCGAAGGAATGAGCCTTACACCGAGGCCTGTACTCTGGAGTGGGTTTGATTTGGAGGTGGAGGGTCCGTCATGGTCTGAGGTGGTGTGTAACCGCATCATCGGCCTGAGCTTGTTGTTATTGTATGCAATCTCAACACTGTGCGTTATAGGGAAGACATCCTCCTCCCTCATGTGGTACCCTTCCTGCAGGCTCATCATGACATGACCCTCCGCTTGACACTGCCACCAGCCATACTGCTCATTCTGTGTGTGATTTCCCTCCCTATTGCCCATTCACCTTCTGAATGGCACACATACACAATCCATGTCTCAATTGTCTCAAGGGTTCAAAATCCTGCTTTAACCTGTCTCCTCCCCTTCATCTACTCTGATTGAGGTGGACTTAGCAAGTGCCATCAATAAGGGATCACAGCTTTCACCTAGATTCACCTGGTCAGTCTATGTCATGGAGAGAGCAGGTGTCATAATGTTTTGTGCACTCAGTGTATATAGTATGTTAAATATAGTGGGGCTTAGACCCTGAGTGAAGTTTGTTTGTTTCCAATTTTTATTGCACAGTAACAGAGGATTCGGGGGGGGTGGGGGTGGTCTCAATCTACACACACAACCCCATAATGACAAAGCACAATCAGGTTTTTAGATTATTTTTTTTACATAAAAAAAATTAGGAAATATCACATTTACATAAGTATTCAGACACTTCCCTCGGTAACTTTATTGAAGCACCTTTGGCAGCAAGCTTTGCACACCTGTATTTGAGGAGTTTCTCCAGTCTTTTCTGCAGATCCTCTCAAACTCTGTCAGATTGGATGGGGAGTGTTGCTGCAGAACTCGTTTCAGGTCTCTCCAGAGATGTTAGATCGGCTTCAAGTATGGGCTCTGGCTGGGCCACTCAAGGACATTCAGAGACTTGTCCCGAAGCCACTCATTCATTGTCTTGGCTGTGTGCTTAGGGCCGTTGTCCTGTGGGAAGGTGGGCTGTCATGTGCCTTTTACTGAGGAGTGGCTTCCGTCTGGCTACTCTATCATAAAATCCTGATTGGTGGAGTGCTACAGAGATGGTTGTCCTTCTGGAAGGTTCTCCCAGCTCCACAGTGGAACTCTGGAGCTCTGACATAACGATCATCGGGTTCTTGGTCACCTGTCTGACCAAGGCCCTTCTCCCCCGATTGCTCAGTTTGGACGGGTGGCTAGCTCTAGGAAGAGTCTTAGTGGTTCCAAACTTCTTACATTTAAGAATGATGGAGGCCACTGTGCTCTTGGGGCCTTAAATCCTGCAGAAATGTTTTGGTACCCTTCCCGAGATCTGTGCCTCAACACAATTCTGTCTCGGAGCTCTACAGACAATTCCTTAGACCTCATTGCTGGGTTTTTGCTCTGACATGCACTGTATACTGTGGGACCTTATATAGACAGGTATGTGACGTTCCAAATGATGTTCAATCAATTGAATTTACAACAGATGGACTCCAATCAAGTTGTAGTAACATATCAAGGATGATCAATGGAAACAGGATGTACCTGAGATCAATTTCAAGTATCATACTTATGTTCTGTTTTTAAATTTGAATACATTTGCGAACATTTCTAAAAACCTGTTTTCATTTTGTCTTTTTGCGGTATTGTGTGTGGATTGATGAGGAATTTGTTTATTTTAATCCATTTTAGAACAGGGCTGTAACGTTTAAAAAATGTAATACTTTCCCGAATGCACTGTATGTAGTGAGTGGATTAATATGCGCGGGTAGCCTAGTAAAGGAGCCATTTGAAGTGATTGACAAGTGCGTACTCACTTAGGTGGTCCTGTACCGGAAAGACATGTATTCTACTTTCACACCTGATTTTACCCATTGGTCAAAATGTGTTTTTGATTGGACACCCTGTAAAACATTTTAAAGCTGGTAGTACTTCACTGATCTCAACGGCACAGTTACAAGCTATCTTAGATTGGAAGGCAAAGTCATTATCTCTTCATCTCTTAAACAATGATTGTCTTGTTAAATTGCCATCTTGAAGTTCTTATCTGTTGGTATGGTATGGCAACTGCACTGCCCTCGACCGTATGGCGCTACAGAGGGTGGTGCGGACAGCCCGGTACATCACAGGGGTCAAGCTCCCAGAAAAACTCCCAGGGGTCAAGCTCCCAGAAAAACTCCATCCACCCAAGCCATAGACTGTTCTCTCTGCTTCTGCATGGCAAATTGGTACCAGAGCATGAAGTCTGACACCAACAGGCTCCTGAACAGCTTGTATCTCCAGGACAAAAGTCTGCTAAATAGCTAACAAAATGGCTACACTGACCATCTACATTGACAGTTCTATTTTATTTTTGCAGTCTCTTTGCAAACTCACACACTCACTCTATGCACATTATACACACTCACAAACACACACTCACACCGACACTCAAACACACAAACACTCACACACACACAATAACTTGAAACTTTAAATATTTTAGAAACTCATAAAGCTGTGATCTTCCACTCTGCAGGCCACTTAGATTCTCCTCTCTCTATTTCTCTCACTCTCTCACACACACCCACACAACCACATGATTGTTGTATTTGTCAGATGTGCTGTGGATACAACCAAGGCTTTCAGACACTTAATGAAACGTACACTTCTGGTTAGACTTTTCATCTACAGACAAAACACACACTATTCCTCAGACCATATGCTTAAAGAATGAGCTCTCCTCTGTGCTCTTGGGAAGATCAATGATTTGTTTTCCCACAGATATTTATCTTCAGGACAAGAGCAGAGGAGATGGAATTTAATTTATCTCTTTTTAATGAGATTCTCCTATATGGGGACTGTTTCTATACTACCATGTGGGGTACAATGTTCTTTGTCCTCTGTTGCTCTCCATTGGAAAGATATTTGAGATGGGGGACATATGAACTCATCTGAGGCAGTCTATTGAGACTGCCTTCTAAAATACTAAACCACATTTTAGTAATCTTCAAATCCCTCGGTTAAGACAATGAGGATAATGGTTGTACATAGTGTGTGTGTGTGTTCTAACACTGATCTTACACACCTGCACGCACCACCCCCACCCCCATAAACAAACACACCCCACCCCTAGCCAAAGGCACTTAACAAAGTCAACAACAACAACAACAGGCTTTCAGAGGTGTCGACCGTATTGTCATAAATAAGGTCAGTCTTCGTCCTGGCCGGGCCTCATTACTGTGTCACCGTCTCCAAATGAAAAGTTAATCAGGATGACAGCACTGTACAGCACCGGGGCAACCACATGCCCTTTACCGTCTGTCGGGGGATATAAAGCTGCAATATGTCACTTTTTGGGCAACCCGACCAAATTCACATAGAAATGTGTTATTTTTAGATCTGTTTTATGTTGCTAATTATATGCCTCCTGTTCTGGTTTATATTTTTGCATCTTTTGGTACTTTACACCATCTTCAAACAGCTGAAAACATAATATTTTTGTTTAGAGAAAATATATTTCCCAGTGTCAGGACACTCGTTTGAAATCGACACCGTCTATGTGCTATCTTCTGTTTGGTAGCATCCGAACCGTTTGGGCTACAAACTAATGGGAGCCCAACGTGGATAGGGGAGATGATGATCTTTGATTTGCTTTACGACCCTCACAAGTGTCACAGGACTCCTCAGAAGGTAACCAGTACTGGTTTTAAAAAACAAATGGAAGAACGATGGTAGTGTTGTGCCGACCCCAATTAAATACGTGTAATTATAAAAATATACGTATACTTCATGAGTTTTTAAACATATCACCTATTTAGGACAAACACTTCCAAATACATGTTTTTACTGTAGTTTTTGTCATTTATGAACGTGTTAGTCAAATCGTTTCTATGGGCTTTTGTAGTAAATGCCAAAATCAATATTTTATCAATTAATTATTTATCTTTTATAACTAAAGGGGTCCTAACATTATCAATCAAATAGCTCAATTATCCATAGTATGTCCATCTTAAAACTATTCCATGTCAGCTTAATCCATCCTTTTGAACATTTCACTTTGGATGAATTATCAATACACCCAGTCACTACAAAGATACAGACCATCCTTCCTAACTCAGTTTCCGGAGAGGAAGGAAACTGCTCAGGGATTTCACCTTGAGGCCAATGGTGACATTAAAACAGTTAGAGTTTAATGGCTGTGATAGTAGAAAACTGAGGATGAATCAACAACATTGTATTTACTCTAAAATACTAACCTAATTGATAGAGTGAAAAGAAGGAAACCTGTACATAATAAAAATATTTAAAAACATGCATCCTGTTTGCAACAAGGCACTAAAGTAGAAAATGTGGCAAAGCAATTCACTTTTTGTCCTGAATACAAAGTTGTTGGGGCAAATTATGTTTGGGGCAAATTAAATACAACACATTAGTGAGTAAATCTACACTTGAGTTGCTTACCTGGGTGGCAGAGTTACAGTTTTGACTTAAATCTGTTTGAAATCTATAACAAAACCTGAAAATGGTTGTCTAGCAATGATTAATTTTTTTAAATTTTATTTAAAATTTTACCCCTTTTTCTCCCCAGTTTCGTGGTATCCAATTGTTAGTAGCTACTATCTTGTCTCATCGCTACAACTCCCGTACTGGCTCGGGAGAGACGAAGGTTGAAAGTCATGTGTCCTCCGATACACAACCCAACCAAGCCGCACTGCTTCTTAACACAGCGCACATCCAACCCGGAAGCCAGTCGCACCAATGTGTCGGAGGAAACACCGTGCACCTGGCGCTGGTGCGCCATGAGACAAGGATATCCCTACCGGCCAAACCCTCCCTAACCCCGACGCCAATTGTGCGTCGCCCCTCGGACCTCCCGGTCACGGCCGGTTACGACAGAGCCTGGGCGCGAACCCAGAGTCTCTGGTGGCACAGCTGGATAAAAAATATGGGAAAATGTTGCACAATCCAGGTGTGGAACGCACTTAGACTTACCCATAAATACTCAAAATTGCCAAAGGTGATTCTAACACGCAGGAGGTTAGTGGTACCTTAATTGGGGAGGATGGGCTCGTGGTTTTGTCTGGAGCAGAATGGGTGGAATGGTATCAAACACATGGATGCCTGTCACATTCTGACCATTATTTGCATTGTTTGTTTCTATGTTTTGTTTGGTCAGGGTGTGATATGAGTGGGCATTCTATGTTGCATGTCTAGTTTGTCTGTTTCTATGTGTTTTGGTCTGATATGGTTCTCAATCAGGGGCAGGTATTTGTCGTTGTCTCTGATTGGGAACCATATTTAGGTAGCCTGTTTTGTATTGTGGTTCGTGGGTTATTGTCTATGTGAAGTTGCCTGTGTCTGCACTCGTTAGTCATAGCGTCGCGTTCGTTTTGTTGAACTTTTTTTCGTGTTCTTCCTTCAATAAAAGAAGAATTTATTCTAATCACGCTGCGCTTTGGTCTCCCCTATACGACGATCGTGACAATGCCATTCCATTCGCGTCGTTACAGCCCTTATTATGAGCCGTCCTCCCCTCCACAGCCTCCACTGATCTCAACGGCGCTCTGGCGAAGCTACACAATGTTGGTGTAAGGTTTTTTTTTAAATCTCCACTTTGCAGCAGATTAGGCATCAATCACCCTGTCATGTTTTGTCCTATATCAGCTTGTCATTTTGCTTTTCCTTCTGTTCGTTTTCCCCCTGCTGGTCTTTTTAGGTTCGTTCCCCTTTTTCTCTCTCCCTTCCTCTCTCTCTTCTCTCTATCGTTCCGTTCCTGCTCCCAGCTGTTCCTATTCCCCTAATCTATCATTTAGTCTTCCCACACCTGTTCCTTATCTTTTCCCCTGATTAGAGTCCCTATTTCTTTCCTTGGTTTCCGTTCCTGCCCTGTCGGATCCTTGTCTATTGTTCACCGTGCTGTGTTTGTGTATCGCCCTGTCGTGTCGTGTTTCCCTCAGATGCTGCGTGGTGAGCAGGTGTCTGAGTCTGCAAAGTTCAAGTGCCTTCCCGAGGCAACCTGCTGTTCAAGATCGAGTCTCCAGTCTGTTCTCGTCATTACGAGTGGAAATTGTGTTTTTTGATTGTATTTTACTTTACTGGATTAAAGACTCTGTTTTCGCCAAGTCGCTTTTGGGTCCTCATTCACCCGCATAACAGAAGGATCCGACCAAGAATGGACCCAGCGACTATGGATTCTCTCTACTCTACTCTCGAGTTCCAGGGAGCGATGCTCGGCAGACACGAGCAGGAATTGTCTGCTGCTCGACATGCCGTTGAGACCCTGGCCGCTCAGGTCTCCGACCTCTCAAGACAGTATCAGAGTCTTCGTCTCGTGTCACCAGCTACTTCCGGTTCTTCCGAGCCTCCGGAACCTAGGGTTAATAACCCACCTTGTTATTCTGGGCAGCCCACTGAGTGCCGCTCCTTTCTCACCCAGTGTGATATCGTGTTCTCTCTCCAACCCAACACATACTCAAGAGAGAGAGCTCGGATTGCCTACGTCATATCACTCCTTACTGGTCGGGCTCGGCAGTGGGGCACAGCTATCTGGGAGGCAAGCGCTGAGTGTACTAACAATTATCTGAACTTTAAAGAGGAGATGATAAGGGTTTTTGATCGCTCAGTTTTTGGGAAAGAAGCTTCCTGGTCCCTGTCTTCCCTATGTCAAGGTAATCGATCCATAACGGATTACTCTATAGAGTTTCGCACTCTTGCTGCCTCCAGTAACTGGAACGAGCAGGCGTTGCTCGCTCGTTTTCTGGAGGGACTCCACGCTAAGGTTAAGGATGAGATTCTCTCTCGGGAGGTTCCATCCAGCGTGGATTCTTTGATTGAACTCGCTATTCGCATTGAACGACGGGTAGATCTTCGTCACCGAGCTCATAGAAGAGAGCTCGCGTTAACTGTGTCTCCCCTCTCTCCGACACTACCGTCTTTCCCCACTGACTCAGGTGTTGAGCCCATGCAGCTGGGGGTATTCGCATCTCGACTAAGGAGAGGGAACGGAGAATCACCAACCGCCTCTGTCTCTATTGCGGTTCCGCTGGTCATTTTGTCATTTCATGTCCAGTTAAAGGCCAGAGCTCATCAGTAAGCGGAGGGCGACTGATAAGCGCTACTAGACGGTCCTCTCCGTCAAGTACATGTACTACTTTACCGGTCCATCTACGCTGGACCGGATCGGCAGCTTCCTGCAGTGCATTAATAGACTCTGGGGCAGAGGGCTGTTTTATGGACGAAGCCTGGGCGCGGGAACATGACATTCCTCTCAGACAGTTAGGGAGCCCACGGTCATGTTTGCCTTGGATGGTAGTCCTCTCCCCAGTATATTATGTGAAACACTACCTTTAACCCTCACTGTATCTGGTAACCATAGTGAGACCATTTCTTTTTTGATTTTTTGTTCACCTTTTACACCTGTTGTTTTGGGTCATCCCTGGCTAGTGTGTCATAATCCTTCTTTTGATTGGTCTAGTAATTCTATCCTTTCCTGGAACGTTTCTTGTCATGTGAAGTGTTTAATGTCTGCTATTTCTCCTGTTTGTTCTGTCCCCTCTTCTCAGGAGGAACCTGGTGATTTGACAGGAGTGCCGGAGGAATATCATGGTCTGCGCACGGTCTTCAGTCGGTCCAGAACCAACTCCCTTCCTCCTCACCGGTCGTATGATTGTTGTTCTGATCTCTTTAAGAAGCGTTTTGCATCCGCTCCTATCCTTGTTGCACCTGACGTCACTAAACAGTTTATTGTTGAGGTTGACGCGTCGGGGGTGGGCGTGGGAGCCATTCTGTCCCAGCGCTCCGATACTGACGATGGGGTCCACCCTTGTGCGTATTTTTCTGCTTCTGCTCCTGGTCTTGCTGGGTCTCAGTCTGTTCCCTGCCATCGCATCTCTCCTGTTCTTGTTCCTGCCCTTGCTGTGTATCAGTCTGTCCCTAGTTGTTACTCTCCTGGCCGGTTTGGTCCTGTTTGCTCTAAAGTTTTCAGTTCTCTACCCGTGTCTCATTTTTTTTTAGAGTAGTACCCTAGTTTCCCTTTTTATCGTTTTTCGTTACGGTCCTGAGGAGAGGAGTTGGGTTCTTTCTCGGGACGTGCTGGACCGTGTGATCTATGATTTCCTCCGTTGCCGCCAGTGTTCCTCCTCGAGAGCGCCAGGAGGCGCTCGGTGAGTGGGGGGGTACTGTCATGTTTTGTCTTATATCAGCTTGTCATTTTGCTTTTCCTTCTGTTCGTTTTCCCCCTGCTGGTCTTTTTAGGTTCGTTCCCCTTTTTCTCTCTCCCTTCCTCTCTCTCTTCTCTCTATCGTTCCGTTCCTGCTCCCAGCTGTTCCTATTCCCCTAATCTATCATTTAGTCTTCCCACACCTGTTCCTTATCTTTTCCCCTGATTAGAGTCCCTATTTCTTTCCTTGGTTTCCGTTCCTGCCCTGTCGGATCCTTGTCTATTGTTCACCGTGCTGTGTTTGTGTATCGCCCTGTCGTGTCGTGTTTCCCTCAGATGCTGCGTGGTGAGCAGGTGTCTGAGTCTGCAAAGTTCAAGTGCCTTCCCGAGGCAACCTGCTGTTCAAGATCGAGTCTCCAGTCTGTTCTCGTCATTACGAGTGGAAATTGTGTTTTTTGATTGTATTTTACTTTACTGGATTAAAGACTCTGTTTTCGCCAAGTCGCTTTTGGGTCCTCATTCACCCGCATAACACACCCACTCGGTTTGGGAGTTTATTACTGTAGAGACAGCTTCACATTTAATATTATAAGTAGTGTTAGTACTGATAAAGCAGTGATGTACTCATATATATGAACTTACCTAATTTTTTATTTAACTTTTATTTAACTGGGCAAGTCAGTTAAGAACAAATTCTAATTTACAATGACGGCCTACCGGGGAACAGTAGGTTAACTGCCTTGTTCAGGAGCAGAATGACACATTTTTACCTTGTCAGCTAGGGGATTTGATCCAGCAACCTTTTGGTTACTGGCCCAATGGTCTAACCACTAGGCTACTTGTCACCCCTACCTGCCACACCTACTGTGTTTGGATTTCCTTCAATGCATAGTTACCTATATTATAGCTTGCTAGCCAGCCCAACTTGCTTATAGCTAGTGACCCATAGGCCTACTATTGCTGCTACTGTAGAACTGCCGTGCATAAAGTGTCCCCAGAAATGACAATATATCCCAGCTGTGTCGACATTTCACCTATCTAATACTTAATCCACTTTTGATGTCATTAGCTAGCTATCCAGCTAGTGTTAGTTAGCCATGAAGCAAGCCGTAGCACCATGTTGTAAACTACTTTCTTACGTCATTCTCACTGGCACCAAAAGTTTAAAAAAATAAAAATAAAAAAAAGGGTTGATAGGGGACAGAATGTGGTCGGACAATAAAATAATTGGCATATACATAAATCTTACAGAATTTACACGTGGGCGAGGATATTGGACATTTGATCAAAGCCTATTGGATGAGAACTTGTTTTAAACCAAGAATTGTTTATAACAGATTTTTTTCAACATAACAGAGCAGATCCCCTTATTGTATGGGGCACTTTTAAATGTGCCTTTAGGGGCCACGCAATTCAACTTATCTTTAAAACAAAAGCAATTTAGGTCAAAATAATTCTTACTAACAATGGAAATAGAGGGACGAACAGTACAGATAGTTAGCAAAACAAACTGTCCTATAGAGGCACAGAATAAGTTTGAGAAAAAACTTTAAAAAATGGAGGATCTTATTCAAGAAAGATCAAGTGTAATATATTGTCAACATAAAGCGAACTGAATCGAATATGGTGACAAAATGCGCCAAATTATTTAAAAATCTTCAACATAAAAATGCTACCAAAAACAATAGTCTTAAACTTGTTACAAATTATGGAGTCACCCATGATTCACCAAATGATATTTGGATAGAGGAAGCAAAATACTTTAAGCATATATTTTGGTTTCATTTCATCAATCTCCAATAAATTAAGGTAATTGTAAGAATTGTTTTCTATTAATAATGTAAAATGAACAGCTGTACTCATGTGAAGGCCAAACCACACCGTTTTTGATGTACCCAGAGGACCATAAGTAGCATGTTTTAACCACTCATATAAGAATGGTAGATTATCAGATACTCAACAAGAAGGTATGATTTCACAACTACTGAAACAGGACCCATGTGGTAAATATAAAGATCCAGTCCATTAAAAATAGTAGAGGCCTCTTACACTTCAGTGTTGTGATGCAAAGATTCTAGCAAAATACATATATAATTAAAAAGGTATTGTCATTGTTATTATTATTTATAATCAGACATGTTCTTTACACGGATGACACATTGGAGATATTATATGACAAATACAGAATTTTTTTAACACTAAAAATATCTGGGAAACCAGGCCTGGTATTCATAGCTGACTTTGAAAAGCTTTGTCATGTTTTGTCATTGATTGTCATGTCTTGTCCCTGTGCTTCCCCTTCTATTCGTTTCCCTCTGCTGGTCTTATTAGGTTATTTCCCTCTTTCTATCCCTCTCTCTCCCCCTCCCTCTCTCCCTCTCTCGCTCTCTCTCTCTATCGTTCCGTTCCTGCTCCCAGCTGTTCCTCATTCTCCTAACTACCTCATTTACTCTTTCACACCTGTCCCCTATTTTGCCCTCTGATTAGAGTCCCTATTTCTCCCTCTGTTTTCCGCTTCTGTCCTTGTCGGATCCTTGTTTGATGTTTGCTGTTCTGTGTCCTTGTTCCGCCCTGTCGTGTTTTTGCCTTCTTCAGATGCTGCGTGTGAGCAGGTGTCTATGTCAGCTACGGCCTGTGCCTTCCCGAAGCGACCTGCAGTCTGTGGTCGCGTCTCCAGTCGTTCCTCTCTACTGACGAGAGGATTTCAGTTTTCCTGTTTTGTATTTACCTAAGATAATATCCAGGATTATCGTTTTTGTTTGAGACTGGAATAAAGACTCTGTTTCTGTTAAGTCGCTTTTGGGTCCTCATTCACCAGCATAACAAGCTTTTGATAAAGTATGACTGGAATTTATATATAAATTATTGGAAAATGAATCTCTTATACAATGAGTTAATAATATGTATAAAAGCCCTAGTTGTAAAATAGTAAATGGCTACTTCTCAGAAAGAGGAGTAAAACAAGGTTGTTCACTATCGGCATATCTATTTATTATGGCAATCAAAATGTTAGCTATTAAAATCAGATCCAACAATAATATCAGGGCTAGAAATCCAGGGCTGATTTATGTTTTCTTTTATGTTTTCTTTTACACAATTTGGATTCCTCCATAAACTCATAGAGGATCCAGATCATTTTTCTAACCTCTCTGGATTACAACCAAATTATGATGTATACTATATTATGTAATGGATCACTAAACATATTTTAGTTTTTCATTACCATTTAGTATACCAATAAAATGGTCTGACGGTGAAGTGGACATACTGGGTATTCATATACCGAAAGAAAAAATTGATATCAAAACAATATATTTTAACAGGAAGTTAGCAAAAAAATATACGATCTTGCTACCATGGAAAGGACAATTCCTGTCTATTTGTGGAAATATCAACTTGTTTAACTATTTTGGCAAATCCCAGTTTATCTATATGCTTATGGCCTTGCCTGCACCTATCGACTTGTATTTTAAATTACAGTACCAGTCAAAAGTTTGGACACACCTACTCATTCAAGGGTTTTTCTTTAATTTGACTATTTTCTACATTGTATAAAAACTACGAAATAACACAGATGGAATCATATAGTAACCAAGACAAAAATATATTTTTGACTGACACTGTATAAGTGACTTGTTTCATGAAACTAGGCATATGTTGTAGGTCAATACTTCACAGGAGAGCCTTTTGAACATACATTTTCTGCATGTGAATATAATTTTGACCGAAAGTAGTTTCATTTCAAGTTAAAGTATACTGTTAGTTAGCTAGCTAACGTTACGTGTATGATCTTATTATTAGTATCTCAGAGCCATGTGCTTTGCTAGTTAAAGCCTAATGTTGGCTAGTTAACATTGTACCTGGTTGGTTAGCTACCTGCAGATTCATGCAGGGTAGTAATGTCATCAGTTGGGATTATGGTTCATTGTTTAACGAGCAAGCTAGCTACATGTCTTAACAAAAGACTCCATTATGCAAGTAACCATTTCGGGTGTGTTTGTAAATTCAATTTGGCCATCTATCGTCTTAGTGTGCCAGAGCACAGAATTGATGAATTTTCAAATGCTCAACACCCGTTGAAAATGGGCCATGTTAGTAAACGCATAATTACATTTTTGCCAGCAGCACAGTTAGTTACCAATGCTCTAGCTAACATGAAAACAGTTTAACCATCTCTGCTTGGGCGAGTAATATGGTCAGAGTGGGGTGTTTTCTAATTTTTGTCCAATGTTAGCCAGTTAGCTTGGGTGCTTGACTGCCGATGTAAGGTCAGAACACTTGAATCAGCCCTACTCATCGGCCAGAGCATCCAGTGTATGCTCTGAACAGACAATCTGACAGCACTCTGCACTCCTGCCCTTCATAAATTCAATCTTCAATAGAATGTCATTGCAACAACTGTTGATAGACATAACCAGAGCGAAATTAAAAGCTATCTACTCCAATTTCACAGCACAGGTAAGATACTCTAGCTAGCTACAACAACATGACAAATTTACGAAAACTCAACACCCGTTGAATATGCCTAAATTGTTGCCATCAGCATAGTTGCAATCACCAACGCTCTGGATAACATAATAATAGCATAACCAACTCTGCTAAGGCGAGTAATGGTTAGTGAGTTGCTCTCCTCATTTATGTCTGGAAGTAGCTAGCAAGTTAGCCAGTTAGCTTGGGTGTTTGACTGCTGTTTTTAATACAGAACGCTCAGATCAACACTTAAAGAGAAGGGTGGGGCTAAAACTTAAGAGGGTGTGAATGATGCAGAATTTTTATTTGCACTATTTTCGACATTGTAGAATAATAGTGAAGACCTCAACTATGAAATAACACATGAAGCTGGTTGATAAAATGCCAAGAGTGTGCAAAGCTGTCATCGAGGCAAAGGGTGGCTACTTTGAAGGATTTCAAATATAAAATATATTGTGATTTGTTCAACACCTTTTTGGTTAATAGATAGTTTTGATGTCTTCACTATTATACTACATTGTAGAAAATAGTACAAATAAAGAAAAACCCTGGAATATGTATTTATTTATTTATTTACAAAAATATATATACTTACCAGAACCTATGGGGGGTTGGGAATTATGTAGACAATTACATTGATGGAAGCTACAATCTATCTGCAATATTAAAGCTGATCTACCCCCAAAACAATATGGGCCAGTATGCCTGTGGAACGCTTTCGACAGTTTGTAGAGTCCATGCCCCGGCGAATTGAGGCTGTTCCGAGGACAAATTGGGGTGTAACTCAATAACTCAATATTAGCCAGCCCATTATTGTGGGCTGGCTAAGGAGTATTGGTGTCTCTGAGGGGTCTTTGTTGTTTGCTAACTACCTCTCTCAAAGAATGCATTGTATATAGTCAGAAAATCTGCTGTTTTAGCCACTGCCTGCCACCAAGGGTGCACCCCAAGGCTTGATACAAGACCCCACGCTCTTATCAATTTACATCAGCAACATAGCTCAGACAGTAGGAAGCTCTCTTATACATTTACAGTATATGCAGATGATACAGTCTTATACTCAGCTAGCCCGTCCCTGGATGTTGTGTTAAATGCTCTACAACAAAGCTTTCTCAGTATCCAACAAGCTTTCTCTACCCTTAACCTTGTTCCGAACACCTCCAAAACAAAGGTAACGTGGTTTGGTAAGGAGAATGCCCCTCTCCCCACAGGTGTGATTACTTCCTCTGGGGGTTTAGAGCTTGAGGTAGTCACCTCATACAAGTACTTGGGAGTATGGCTAGATGGTGCACTATCCTTCTCTCAGCACATATCAAAGCTGCTGCTAAATTTAAATCTAGACTTGGTTTCCTCTATAGTAATCGCTCCTCTTTCACCCCAGCTGCAAAACTAACCCTGATTCAGATGACCATCCTAACCATGCTAGATTACGGAGCTGTAATTTATAGATCGTCAGATAAGGGTGCTCTCGAGCGGATAGATGGTCTTTACCATTCGGCAATCAGATTTGCCACCTATGCTCCTTATAGGACACATCACTGCACTCTATACTCTGTAAACTGGTCATCTCTGTATACCTGTCGCAAGAACCAATGGTTGATGCTTATTTATAAAACCCTCTTAGGCCTCACTCCCCCTTATCTGAGATATCTACTGTAGCCCTCTTAGGCCTCACTCCCCCTTATCTGAGATATCTACTGTAGCCCTCATCCTCCACGTACAGTACCAGTTCTGCCAGTCACATTCTGTTAAAGGTCCCCAAAGCACACACATCCCCAGGTTGCTTGTCTTTTCAGTACGCCACAGCTAGCGACTGGAATGAGCTGCAACAAACACTCAAACTGAAGAGTTTTATCTCAATCTCTTCATTCAAAGACCCTCTTTCTGACAGTTGTGGCTGCTTGACATGATGTATTGTTGTCTCTACCTTTTTGTAATTTGTGCTGTCGTCTGTGCTCAATGATGTTTGTAGCATGTTTTGTGCTGCTACCATGTTGTCCTGCTGCCATGTTGTGTTGCTACCATGCTGTGTTGACATGTGTTGCTCCCATGCTATTCTTGTTGTCTTAGGTCTCTCCTTGTGTAGTGTTGTGTAGTCTCTCTTGTCGTGATGTGTGTTTTGTCCTATTTTTTTATTTAAATTATTAAGATTTTTAATCCCAGCCCCCGTCCCTGCAGGAGGCCTTTTGGTAGGCCGTCATTGTAAATAAGAATTTGTTCTTAACTGACTTGCACATTTAAATAAAGGTTAAATAAATGATCATATGTTACACATCTATGATTTAACAGCACTAAAAAATAATGTTAGAATAATATCAAGTTGTCGGGTGACCTAAATTACTATTTTTTTACCTTTTTCTTTTATTTCACCTTTATTTAACCAGGTAGGCTAGTTGAGAACAAATTCTCATTTTCAACTGCGTCCTGGCCAAGATAAAGCATAGCAATTCGACACACAACAACAAAGAGTTACACATGGAATAAACAAAATATTGTCAATAATACAGTAGAACACAAGAAAACAAAAATTATATATACAGTGAGTTCAAATTAGGTAGGATAAGTGAGTTATGGCCATAAATAGGCCATGGTGGTGAAGTAATTACAATATAGCAATTAAACACTGGGATGGTAGATGTGCAGAAGATGAATATGCAAGTAGAGATAGTGGGGTGCAAAGGAGCAAGATAAATACATAAATAATGTATGGGTATGAGGTAGGTAGATAGATGGGCTATGTACAGGTGTAATGGAGATATGAGTCTCCAGCTTCAGAGATTTTTGCAGTTTGTTCCAGTCATTGGCAGCAGAGAACTGGAAGGAAAGACGACCAAAGTAGGAATTGGCTTTGGGGGTGACCAGTGAGATATACCTGCTGGAGAGCATGCTACAAGTGGGTGCTGCTATGGTGACCAGTGAGCTGAGATAAGTCGGGGCTTTACCTAGCAGAGACTTGTAGATAACCTGTAGCCAGTGGGTCCAGTAGTCCACCAATCAGGCCTTTATGGTAGAGTGGCCAGACGGAAGACACTCCTCAGTAAAAGTCACATGAGAGCCCGCTTGGAATTTGCCAAAAGACACCTAAAGAACTGAGAAACTAGATTCTCTGGTCTGATGAAACCAAGATTGAACTCTTTGGCCTGAATTCCAAGCGTCACGTCTGGAGGAAACCTGGCACTGTCCCTACGGTGAAGCATGGTGGTGGCAGCATCGCGCTGTGGGGATGTTTTTCAGCAGCAGGGGAACTGTGAAACTAGTTAGCATCGAGGGAAAGATGAATGGAGCAAAGTACAGAGAGACCCTTGATGAAAACCTGCTCCAGAGTTCTCAGGACCTCAGACAGGGGCGATGGTTCACCTTCCAACAGGACACCGACCCTAAACACACAGGCAACACATCGCAGGAGTGGCTTCGGGACCAGTCTCTGAATGTCCGTAAGGACATATATGTGCCTGCGTACATGCATGTGTATATGCATATGAGTCTAAATATGTGTATTAAATTCTACCTTGAGCATACCTATAAGTGCCTATCAGTGGCTTTCAGTGCCGTTTTAAGATGGGACTTAATCCCAATTGAACATCTCTGGAGAAACCTGAAAGTAGCTGTATAGTGACGCTCCCCATCCAACCTTACAGAGCTTGAGAAGAATGGGAGAAATTCCCAAATAAAGGTGTGCCAAGCTTATAGCATTATACCCAAAACGATTCAAGGCTGTAATTACTGCCAAAGGTGCTTCAAAAATGTACTGAGTAAAGGGCCTGAATACTTATGTAAATGTCATGTTTTTTATATATATTTTTAATGAGCTTTCCTGTTTTTGCTTTGTGATTATGGGGTATTGTGTGTAGATTGATGAGGGGGAAAAAACGATTTAATATTTTTTAGAATAAGGCTGTAATGTAACAAAATGTGTAAAAAGTCAAGGAATCTGATATTTTCTGAATGCAGTGTAAGACATTTGTTGTGGATTTGTATATTTATTGCTTTCTCATGTCTATCCATCGCTCTCCAAGAAGAGTAGCGCTCTAAGCCTGCAAGAAAGAAGTTTGATTTCTTAACTTTAGAATTACCTCGACAATGACAACAATTGCTGAGGCAATAGCCCCCAAAGTACTGTATATATTTATACGGCACAGAATTTATTTTTTTACGTCTGGGTTTTGGTGATGGAATAGCTTCCAGGGGCTCTTGAAATATTAGACCTGTCAGTGTTTCTGACAGAGCCTTTATCCTCTTAGTCTGTGTTTGATGGAGGACTTCAGCGACTTTGACACCCTGCTAAATGTCTTTGCCTCAGCTTTCAGTTCTGGGAATCGGTGATAATGCCACACTTGGGTTTGGTGTGTGTTGGCGTCGCAATGCACCTGCTGTGCTTCAGCACTGGGGAGATGCACCACTCTGTGATTCAAACAATTTCACCAAAGGGTGCATTTGGACTTTGAAGGGTCAAATTCTGTAGGTATTGAGGGAATGTTTGTTAATTAAGAGGACAAAGTGTTGTCAAGTGGATTATTCATTTATCTTCTGAGGGAATGTTAAACCAATTCAGATGAATAAATTGAAAACAAAGTGACATACACATTATGACCAAAAGTATGTGGACAGCTGCTTGTCGAACATCTCATTCCAAAATCATGGGCATTAATATGGAGTTTGTCTCCCCTTTGCTGCTGCTCTTAAAAGCCTCCACTCTTCTGGGAAGGTTTTCCACTAGATGTTAAAACATTGCTGTGCAGACTCCATTCAATCACAAGAGCATTGGTCGGACACTGATGTTGGGTGATTAGGCCTGGCTTGCAGTCAATTCATCCCAAAGGTGTTTGATGGGGTTGAGGTCAGGGCTGTGTGCAGCCCAGTCAAGTTCTTTCACACTGATCTCGACAAACCATTTCTGTATAGACCTCGCTTTGTGCACAGGGGCATTGTCATGCTGAAACAGGAAAGGGTCTTCCCCCAAACTGTTGCCACAAAATTGGAAGCACAGAATCATCTAGGATGACATTGTATGCTGCAGCGTTAAAATTTCCCTTCACTGGAACAAAGGGGCCTATCCCGAACCACGACAAACAGCCCCAGACCATTATTCCTCCTCCACCAAACTTTACAGTTAGCACTATGCATTGGGGCAGGTAGCATTCTCCTGGAATCCTCCAAACCAAGATTCATCCGTCGGACTGCCAGATGGTGAAGCGTGATTCATCACTCCAGAGAACGAGCTTCCACTACTCTAGAGTTCAATGGTGGCTAGCTTTACACCACTCCAGCCGACACTTGGTATTGCGCATGGTGATCTTAGGCTTGTGTGCGGCTGCTCGGCCATGGAAACCCATTTTATGAAGCTCCCGATGAACAGTTCTTGTGCTGATGTTGCTTGCCGAGACAGTTTGGAACTTGGTAGTGAGTGTTGCAACCGAGGACAGACTATTTTTACGCATAGCTTCAGCACTCTGCGGTTCCGTTCTGTCAGCTTGTGTGGCCCACCACTTCACGGCTGAGCCATTGTTGCTCCTAGACATTTCCACTTCACAATAACAACACTTACAGTTGACTTCAGTAGCTCTAGGAGGGCAGAAATTACATGAACTGACTTGTTGGAAAGGTGGCATCCTATGACGATGCTACATTGAAAGTCACTGAGCTCACCAGTAAGGACCTTCTACTGCAAATCTTTGTCTATGGAGATTGCATAGCTGTGTGTTTGATTTTATATACCTGTCAGCAATGTGTGTGGCTGAAATAGACAAATCCACTAATTTGAAGGGGTGTACACATACTTTTGTATATATATATATAGTGTACACGTTCAGAAAAAGTTTCTAAACAGGTGAGACATATTCTAGGGACATACTGTCACTGACCATTTTGAGGACATCTGATTTATGAGGACACAGAGTACCGCAGACTCTACAGACCGGAACCAGTGCATTTGAGCCGAGATGTGCCGACTTCAAGTTCACTCTATCAAACTTTAATGGCATACTGTGTACTGTCTAATCAGGCATGAGTGAGCACTTCAGCATACTTTGAAGAGCAACATTTAAGAGAGGTCATACCCAATGCTTACCGAGGCCGTGAACACAACGTTCCCATGTGGGCTGAGCAAGGCGAAAAGTAAAGCCCTTAGTAGACCCTCACTCCCTCAGCCTGCCATCCACTCCTACTGTATCTCAGAAGACTAGCTTTTTTCAAAATTGTTAATGCATTAAGCGTAGGGACAATGGCTGTCTTTCACCGCACGCTGAAGTTCCTTTGTTAAAAATGAATGGTTTAATTGCTGCTTCCCTCTTGTTACGCATCAGGCTTATAAGGACCTGGTTTAGAAAGACATCTCTCAGACAGAAGCATGAGGTGCTGGCACATTAGGACCGTGAATAATCTCGTATTGGGCTCTGCTACATGCATGAGGAAATATGTTTACCTTCCACACAAGAGACACGATTAAAAATGCATACCTCTCCCTCAATATTTTAAGCAGCACGAAAGTGAAGTGGCAGCAGTTTAAGCCCAAACAGGCAGTGAAGCAGTCACTGTGTGAGTGTGTGTGTGTGGGATGTGGGGGGGTTTACGTGCCTGCGTACATGCGTGTGTATACGCATCTGAGTCTTAATATGTGTATGAAATTCTACCTTAGGCACATATAGGTATGCTCATCACTGGCGGTCTGTGCCATTTTAAGATGGATTGATTCTTTTTTTTTCTTCATCAGCATGGTCTTATTTCTATTACAGCATATTGGATGACTGTCATTCATATTTCATTCATCCAGTTCAATGTAACAGCGATAGGTTTAGGCTACTACATGATACTCAAATTTTCCCTATACCCATCATGAGGTCGCTACAACCTAGCCTATGAATGAAAGTTTACAATGTAGGTGCACACAGGTCGAGAGAAAAATTAGAGGTGACAGTGGCACATGGACAGACAGTGACACATTCAATACCGCCTTGCACACTCTTGCCTGCATCTAGCTGATATAGGGTGTAATCATTAGTCCAACAGTTGCAAACGAAAGTTTCTATTGGACAATTCACGTATGTTTACTCCCATTTAGTTCCATTTGCAGAATCGGCGGAATGAATGCACACACCCCTGAAAACACACGAACACAGTTCTCTTTCATAGCAGCTACATACATTACATTTACATTTAAGTCGTTTAGCAGACGCTCTTATCCAGAGCGACTTACAAATTGGTGCATTCACCTTATGACATCCAGTAGAACAGTCACTTTACAATAGTGCATCTAAATCTTAAAGGGGGGGGGGTGAGAAGGATTACTTATCCTATCCTAGGTATTCCTTAAAGAGGTGGGGTTTCAGGTGTCTCCGGAAGGTAGTGATTGACTCCGCTGTCCTGGCGTCGTGAGGGAGTTTGTTCCACCATTGGGGGGCCAGAGCAAAGAAACAGTTTTGACTGGGCTGAGCGGGAACTGTACTTCCTCAGTGGTAGGGAGGCGAGCAGGCCAGAGGTGGATGAACGCAGTGCCCTTGTTTGGGTGTAGGGCCTGATCAGAGCCTGGAGGTACTGAGGTGCCGTTCCCCTCACAGCTCCGTAGGCAAGCACCATGGTCTTGTAGCAGATGCGAGCTTCAACTGGAAGCCAGTGGAGAGAGCGGAGGAGCGGGGTGACGTGAGAGAACTTGGGAAGGTTGAACACCAGACGGGCTGCGGCGTTCTGGATGAGTTGTAGGGGTTTAATGGCACAGGCAGGGAGCCCAGCCAACAGCGAGTTGCAGTAATCCAGACGGGAGATGACAAGTGCCTGGATTAGGACCTGCGCCGCTTCCTGTGTGAGGCAGGGTCGTACTCTGCGGATGTTGTAGAGCATGAACCTACAGGAACGGGCCACCGCCTTGATGTTAGTTGAGAACGACAGGGTGTTGTCCAGGATCACGCCAAGGTTCTTAGCGCTCTGGGAGGAGGACACAATGGAGTTGTCAACCGTGATGGCGAGATCATGGAACGGGCAGTCCTTCCCCGGGAGGAAGAGCAGCTCCGTCTTGCCGAAGTTCAGCTTGAGGTGGTGATCCGTCATCCACACTGATATGTCTGCCAGACATGCAGAGATGCGATTCGCCACCTGGTCATCAGAAGGGGGAAAGGAGAAGATTAATTGTGTGTCGTCTGCATAGCAATGATAGGAGAGACCATGTGAGGTTATGACAGAGCCAAGTGACTTGGTGTATAGCGAGAATAGGAGAGGGCCTAGAACAGAGCCCTGGGGGACACCAGTGGTGAGAGCGTGTGGTGAGGAGACAGATTCTCGCCATGCCACCTGGTAGGAGCGACCTGTCAGGTAGGACGCAATCCAAGCGTACATACAAACAGGACGATCACTTTGCTCGTTAGATCCTTCTCACATCTATGCGCTCTCTTCCTCTCACCTTTTCCCTTTGCTTGTGGACTTCAGTGCACAACATATCATCTGTACAGTATGTGACCAGGTGAAAAATCCTCTCCAAACCATTCCATAACTGCTGCACACAGCCTACATCGTTGTCACCATATTAGCTAAATTAACATCATAGTCAAAATAGGTAATAGAATGAACGTGTTAGTAAATCCGCTACTATCATGCAGTAACGTTAGTGTAAACAGTTTAGCACTTACAACTGCAGGCCCTGTGGCAATAAATCAGTTAAAACAAAAGCTTACATTGACTTGGAAGAGTTCCAGTGTTGTGTTGAATAGTCATAGCCAGCTAGCTAACATAGCATCCCTCTGTTTGAGCAGGGTGTTTGAGTAGGCTAAACTAGCTAGCTGCATTTGCTTGCTAATAAGTAAGTGAACATGAAAAAAATATAACTTGCTCTCTTGCATCTCCATTTTTTAACATTCATTTTTTAACATGTACCCAGAGGAGGATGGAAGCTAGCTTTCCTCTGGCTTACACCATGGTGCCACCCTACAGAGTGCTGTTGAGGCTACTGTAGACCTTCATTGCAAAATAGTGTGTTTTAATCCATTACTTGGTGACATGATTATATTTAGTAGAGTTTTATCTAAAAAGGATAAGTTTTTAAATGTTTTACTTTAAAAAAAAGAGAAATTCACTGTGGATGGTCCTCTCCTTCCTCTTCTGAGGAGCCTCCACGATTGCCTATGAATTATTGTGTGTTTTGTACGTGGGTATGGCTGTGGATACATTGTCAATATACCTGTGCACTAAGGTTCATGAGCTGGATGTAGCTAACGGAGAACATGATGCTTGGACAAAATGTTTTGATTATTCTGCGACATTGAGGAATAAGCCCAAGAAGCATATTTTAGTCCCCACTTAGCATTGACCTTTTTTCAGACGTTACATTAAAACATTCTACACATCCCCACTGTACACATACCCACTAAATCATATTCCTTACAACTGACAGGCAATAGCACTAAGCAAGGCTGGTAAAAAAAAACATGGGGGATGGAGAGTACCAGACTAACATAGTCTGGCTTCAAATAGCTCAGTTCACCTTCAAGAAGTCCATTTTGTACATATATTTTTTCTGTATTACAGAAATAAATAGAGACCACTCAGGCCCCAATGAGAGGATCAATATAAATTGTAGGTCCATTTGGTCGTAATATGGTTGTATGTCACAATGCTCTGACTGCAGTTTTGATGCAATCTGGGGGATGTATGACGATAAAAATGTCAAAGATACTACCTGCGGAGAATACATAGATTGATGGTATGTCTTCTGAGAACCTCTGCTGGACTTTGACCTTCAAATACAATGAAATTGTATTTGTCAAATGCTTCGTAAACAACAGGTGTAGACGAACAGTGAAATGCTTACTTATGGGCGTTTCCTAACAACACAGAGAAAGATAGAATAAGTAATAACATATAATAATAACATATAATAATAACAGTAAAAATAAATACACAATGAGTAATGAATGATAACTTGATATGTACAGTGCATTCAGAAAGTATTCAGACCCATTGACCTTTTCCACATTTTTTACGTTACAGCCATAGATTAAATAAATAAACAAATCCTGATCAATCTACACACACCACTCTATAATGACAAAGCTAAAACTGTTTATTTGAAATATTCTGCAAATGTATACCATCTTTAAAACAGAAATACCTAATTTACATTGATCATCCTTAAGATGTT
This sequence comes from Oncorhynchus gorbuscha, assembly GCF_021184085.1. Taxonomy (NCBI): domain Eukaryota; kingdom Metazoa; phylum Chordata; class Actinopteri; order Salmoniformes; family Salmonidae; genus Oncorhynchus; species Oncorhynchus gorbuscha. The sequence goes on along the minus strand of NC_060181.1, from coordinate 54,056,533 downwards.
TCAACAACTTGATTTCAGTCCACCTGTGGTAAATTCAATTGTTGGACATGATTTGGAAAGGAACACACCTATCTATATTAGGTCCCAGAGTTGAAAGTGCATGTCAGAGCAAAACCCAAGCCATGAGGTCAAAGGAATTGTCCATAGAGCTCCAAGACAGGATTGTGTAAAGGCGCATACCTGGGAAAGGCTACCAAAAAATGTCTGCAGCATTGACGGCCCCCAAGAACACAGTGGACTCCATCCTTCATAAATGGAGGAATTTTGGAACCACCAAGACTTTTCCTAGAGCTGGCCGCCTGGCCAAACTGAGCAATCGGGGGAGAAGGGCCTTAGTCAGGGACATGACCAAGAACCTGATGGTCACTCTGACAGAGCTCCAGAGTTCCTCTGTGGAGATGCGAGAACCTTCCACAAGGAGAGCCATCTCTGCAGCACTCAACCGATTAGGGCTTTATGGTAGAGTGGCCAGACGGAAGCCATTTCTCAGTAAAAGCCATATGACAGCACTCTTTGAGTTTGCCAAAAGGAACCTATAGACTCTCAGACTGTAAGAAGCAATATTCTCTGGTCTGATGGCCTGAATGCCAAGAGTCACGTCTGGAGGACACCTGACATCATCTCTATGGTGAAGCATGTTGGTGGATCTGAAAATAGCTCTGCGGCAACACTCCCCATCCAAACTGATAGAGCTTGAGAGGATCCGCCGAGAAGAATGGGAGAAACTCCCCAAATACAGGTGTGTCAAGCTTGTAGCATCATACCCAAGAAGATTCGAGGCTGTAATCACTGTTAAATGTGCTTCAACAAAGTACTGAGTAAAGGGTCTGATTACATATGTGTCAGGATTTGGCCAGGGTTGTTCCGGTTTTTGGTCACTAGATGCCCCCATTGCGCTTTTTGACCTTTTGTTTTCCCTTGATCCCCATTATTATTTGCACCTGTGCCTCGTTTCCCCTGATTGTATTTAAACCCTTAGTTTTCCTCAGTTATTTGCTCTGTGTTTGTATGTTAGCACCCAGCCCTAGCATTCTGTGTACTCTTGTTGATCCCGGTGGACTCTCTTGTGGAATTCTGTTTTTTGTTCTTGTTTATTTATGTTTTGAGTATCTTTTGAGGCTTTTTATGCTATACATACCACCTTGTGGATTTACCTTTTTGTCTTGGAGGATTACCTTTGTTCTTGTGGAATTCCTTTTGAGGTTGTAGAGTTACATGTTTTCCTGAAGAACTTCACTTTTTACTTCATTAAATACACTGTCTCAAGTACTGCTGAGTCTGCCTCATCTTCTGGGTTCTGCCAACTATTCGTGGCTCAGTTGGTTAAGTGACTGTTTCTCACTCCGGAGACCCGGGTTTGTAACCGGGTCCTGACAATATGTAATTGTAATAATTCCGTTTTTTATTTATTTTTATTGATGAGTTAAAAAATAAAATGTAATGAATTTTAGAATGAGGCTGTATATGTAACCAAATTCTTTCCGAACGCACTGTACATACTCTTAGTTATTCCTCGTTATATGTGATGAGGGAAAAATAGTTCGTGAAAAAATGGTCAAAATGGTCAATCGTCTTTATTTAACCTTTTCACATGTGAGTTCCAAATATTTCTAACGGTCGCCCCAGAGTGAGCTGTTTTATGCACTTGCTGTTCTAAAATGTGATTGTTACGCAACAGGACAGTAAACATGCACTGCCTGCTAATTACCTATAGGCTATGTTTCAACTTGTCAATTCCAAATTATTTTTTAAAAAGTTGTATTTTCTAACAACAGTTTGAATTAAGGTGTGTTCCGCCTCCTCATTAATTCATATAGAAGTAGTCCATTACAGCTTTGTGGACAATTTATGTTTGAGGCTTTACCAAGCCGGATCGCACTTCACTCATGTTTACGCAGATCAAGTATTCATATATTTGTGTAGTCTTACAAGAATTGGAAAAATGTCTTACTGGTGTTCACTTTTCCTTCCTTGTTGTTTTCATTACACATAATAACTATGGACATGTGTGCGTTCCTATCAAAGTAAGTTCCTTATTTTCTGTATATTGTGTTGTAATTTCTATTGTAGGTGCATTCAGTATGTAAATGTATATATGTATGTATGGAGCATAATGTATTTACAGTTTCCAATTATTGCATGTAATGGACACTAAAAGAATGATGTGTGTAAAATACTTTGTTGAAGGTTGTACTGATTATAATGAGCTAAGCTATTTGCCAGCTATGTGTGGCACCATGTTTGTTGACATTATACAATGCATTCTGGGTGTCACGTAATCTGCCAGACCAAAGATGTTATAATGAGGTGAAGGAACGGTTCACTCATCTTTCGGGTAAACTTCCAGAAGTGAATGAAGGGAAGTGGATGATCGTATGTGACACACCCCCTTCAACATGCATACTATAAACAGACCAAACTCATCTTGTCTCCTCTCATTATATTTGGTTGATGCAACAAAAACAAGCATGGTGGAGTGCACAAACTACCCATCTTCAGATTACTTTCAATTTCTAGAAGGTGTTTTACTCAATTATTTTGATCAATATTGAGCTCATCCGTGATGTGATTAATTATAAACAGTAATTGCTATTAGCTAATTCATATTGTAGTTTCTGTCAGCCGAGAGTTATAAAAATATGACCGCTTGTGTTATGTCAATCTTTCCTCAGTTAGCGCTAGGACAAATGGAGCCTACATTTTTTCGGTTTGGATGATTGTTATATGGTGAATGTCTAAACATTGCATCCAAAAATAAACTGCTCACATTCTGGACATACTGTAACTTTGTAAGGACTGTGTTTGTGCAAAATGTCACAAAAAAAAGTGTGGCCAGCTCAAATGCTGATTGTTGCATAATTTGAAACTGGAGGTTATAAATACGCGTTCTAATCACACCAGTTTGATCGTACGCTACAAGGACCACTGGGGAGTGATCACACCCATGTGTCGGTACAGTGAAAAGGTTCATATCGATTAATTATTGCAGTAATGAGACTACCGTAATTTCCGGACTATAAGCCGCTACTTTATTCCCACATTTTGAACCTCGCGGTTTATACAATGACGCGGCTAATTTATGGATTTTTCCCGCTTTCACAAGATTCATGCCGCCAAAAAACTGAGCACCGTCACATAATGTGACGTAAATCGAGCGCGCTCAAACTTCCCATCATTCTGATTACGGCAGTAATTTTGTCACCCTCATCATGGCAAAGACACGGAGAAATGCACATGATGCAGCTTTCAAGTTGAAGGCGATCGATCTGGCTGTTGGAAAAGGAAATAGAGCTGCTGCATGGGAGCTTGGCCTTAAAGAGTCGATTATAAGACTTTGTAAACAGCAGCGTGAGGAACTGACTCAGTGCAAAAAGACAAAAAACCTTTCAGAGGGAAGAAAAGCAGATGGCCCAAAGTATTTGCAGCCACTCGGACATCAGTGTAAATCGTGCATTTAAGGTGGCGCTCCGTGTTCAGTGGGAGGCTTGGATGACAAGTGGGGAGAAATCCTTCACTAAAACGGGCCGCATGCGAAGAGCAATTTATGGTCAAGTCTGCCAGTGGGTCCTGACAGCGTGGAGCATTGTCAAAAAATCCACTATCATCAACGGGTTTCGAAAGGCTGGACTGCTGCGTGTTGAAGGGGCAGCATGAGCTCAGCAGGGTATTTTTCTCCGGATGAAAGTGACGAGAGCGACAATGAAAACGATCCAACATCGGATTAAGCAATTCTGAGGCTATTCAACTCTGACACCAAAGGAAATGACTTCAGTGGTGTCAGTGCACAGGACGAGGAAGATAGTGACCAATGACCTCCTTGGTAGGCTACTGTTTTAATTTTTGTTACAAGCCGTGTTTCGATGACCAGCAATTACGGTAGTCAACCCAACAGTCTTGATTGTTAGGCCGAGTAGCCTAACCTTAATACAAATGCAGAGTACTATATATAGCTGACACTAAAAATGTTTAGTCATGGTTGGTTCCACCCCTCCCATGCAGATTGGGGCATCATAAGCAACTCTGGGTTCATCTGGTCATTATCTGCATTGGTTGTTGTCTTAACCCCACCCTTGCTTAGTTTCCCAGATGCAAGGATGATTTTGAGACAATGCGTGATTGTTCTACTCCTAAGCTATCCCTAGCAAAACACATTCTTGTCTATGCAATGCAGGCTTTAACTCATTTGTCAGCTCAAGCCATCTCTAGTGACCATAAACCCAGATTAGCTGCAGGGAACTAGAGTGGAGACCATAAAAACACAGCTTTAACAGGACAGAAATGTCTTCCTATTCGTTAAGTATTAATTGCTAACTATTAATATCAAAGAAATCAGGTAAATACATAATTTTTCTCTCACAACCGCCTGGTGTAGAGGTCCATGATGGCAGGGAGCTTGGCCCCAGTGATGTACCGGACCATACACACTACCCTCTGCAGAGCCTTATGGTCAGATACCAATCAGTTGCCATATCAAGCGGTGATGCCAGTCAAGAGGCTCTCAATGGTGCAGCTATAGAGCTTTTTGAGGATCAGAGGGCCTATGCAAAATATTTTCAGCCTCTTGGGGGGGGGGGGGCGTTGTTGTGCCCTCTTCACGACTGTGTTGCTGTGTTTGGACCATGATAGGACCTTAGTGATGTGGACACTCGACGCGCTCCACTACCGCTCAGTCGATGTAAATGGGGGCGTGCTCGGCTCTCCGTTTCCTGTATTCCACGATCAGCTCCTTTGTCTTGCTGACGTTCAGGGAGAGGTTGTTGTACAGTAGCATCACACAGCCAAGTCTTTGACCTCCTCCGTATTGGATGTCTCATTGTCGTCGGTTTTCAGGCCTACCATTGTCGTGTTGTCAGCAAATGCAATGATGGTGTTGGAGTCGTACGTGGCCACACTGTCGTGGGTGAACTAAGCATGAAGGGCCTAAGCACGCACCCCTGAGGGGACCCCGTGTTGAGGGTCAGAGTGGCGGATGTGTTGTTGCCTACCCTCAACACCCGGGGGTGGCCTGAGCAAGACAGTGAAGCTGATTTCACACTACACGATATTCCAAACAAATGTCATGCTCGTACGACATCTAGATACTCTTAGGAGCAAGTATATGTGTAACATGAAAGATTCTAGCTAAGATCCCTGTATACAAGCTCGAAGGGCCACCAATATAGCACATAGGGATTTAAAAAGACAAAGACATTCGGTAATGATTTACTTTGACTACATATCTATAACGCATTAATTACACATCTATAAGCATTTCATGAACACGTTATAACAGGTCCTAACCGCATTATTAAGGGTTAATGGAATATATCCATAGCATATGTATGGCGCATTCATGTTATGCTATGCAAGATCTGATATTTAGCTATCTTAATATATGCATCATTGCAATTACAGCTTGTGTCATCATTATGGCTGTTCTCAGTGTGCTTCTGCCATACAATTGCTAGTGTGGTTGTGCCAAACCACTTTCAGAAAATGATGCTGATACATAGCCTGTACTCGCCCCATTTCCCCAAACGGCCGGTGTAGGCCCGTGACTTACCTTACCTGCTTCTTCTTCTTCATCTTCTTCTTTTCACTGATTACTAACTTATCCCCAGTCCAAGGGTATAATTTTTATCCATCAGTCAACTCTTCAATCTCCCAGATCTAAAGGCAATCTGGATAGCCTCATGCAGCATTCATAGTCCACTACCTTGTGTCAGATAGAGATCATGGTTGCTGAGGGATGAAAACCTGATCTAGGCATGCAGTTGCTGACTGCTCACTTCATGTTCTCCCCATGCACTGAGAAGCCCAATCCCATACACTCAAATAGTTATTGATTTGTACCTTTAGGTAAGTCCGTTAAGAACAAATTATTATTTACATTGATGGCATAGGAACAGTGGGTTAACTGCCTCGTTCAGTGGCAGAACGACAGATTTTTACCTTGTCAGCACAGGGATTTGTTCTAGCAACCTTTCAGTTACTGGTCCAACGCTCTAACCACCAGGCTACCTGCAGCCCCGAATATACGGTGACATACATACATTCCCATATGCTCCCGTTAGTTTTTCAGAGTCGCAGCAACAATCACTTCACCCGCTAGCGTGCGGCTCCCGATGGATCTGCTGTATTGAATTTCAATAGATTCAAATGTACAGTTTATGTACCGTCAGAAAGGTCGGTGGGGCGACCATTTTGTCACCGAGCACTCGGTGTTGTGTATCTTTCCCCTCCGTTGCATTTTAATCACTCGGCGCACAACCAATCAATAAGCCATTTCATGCTACCCAGACCAACACGTAATTCACTCGCACTGTACTACTGGGAAATACATTTGCTGCTGCTGATGTATATACAAATGAATTGCAGTTCTGAATAATGCCAGACAACCAACACAAAATAAGAAGATACCAAGCTCCAGCATTGATAGAATGGCCTTGCTTGTATTGATAAAGTCTGGACTAGTTTAGAGGGATTCCACGCCAGTGGGAGCAGAAAATATCTCCGATTCTGGTCATTCTCACATAGAAACTTCAATGGAAGGAAGGATGTTTTAAATGATTTTTGCATTTGTATCACAAACCATCATGATGAAAGTGGCCATTTTAGACCTATACCTGCCTCCTGAAAACCATATGATCTGTGAACTGTGCATGACACAGACAACATATTGGTGTCATTATAATCATTATGTGCTCTAAAATATGGAGTATGTTTTGATTCTGAAATACACATTTTCAGATGAATTTATTCAATATAAAACATATGATTTAGTTCAGTTTGCTAATTCTGAAGTTCTGATCAATTTTATGGGGCACCACACTAAAACAGTGAATGGTAAATGGATTCAAAGGGAATTCCCCTGCTGGTGATTTGCTGAATGTGCAATCTTGAAGGAGTGCTGTGATTCGTTCATGCCCATTTCTATGTATAAAATGGGTAATTTCATTAAAAGTACCAGAGAGCCCAGTCTGGAAATGTGATGTGTATGAATAGTATATTAATCCAAACAATATGTCTAAAAATAAGCTAATTCAAAATGTGTAGTTTTGAGATACTCATATTTTTAATATGAAATAAATTAACAGTGAAAATGTTTATTTAAGAATCTAGACATACTCTATGTTAGAGCACACGTTAAGGACTATAATAACACCAAGATGGTGTCTGTATCATGTACGATTCACAGATAATCGGGTCTTAAATGACCAGTTTCATCATGATTTTCTCAAAAATGGTTAACAAATGGAAAAAGCATTTCAAGCATCCTTCCTCCCAATGAAGTGTCTATGTGAAATTTGCCAGAACAATCTGAGATACGAAAATATTTTCTGCTGTCATGGAAACCCCCTCTAGACTTTTGAGGAAGCCTATGGTGACATGAGCTGGGTTGTGTAGTCTGGGTTGTGTAGTCTATTATTAAAGGGACACTTCAGGATTTTGGCAATGACTGGAAGTCTATGGTAACTGCTAGAATGCTCGTAAATACCATAGACTTCCAGTCATTGTGCTAAATCTAGTTAGCGTTGGCTTGTGAAACTACCTCTAACTCCCTTCATACCGGATGCAGAGACATACAAATGGTATCCATGCGTTCATCTGACTCTGGGGAAGTAAGGCTTCATTACCAAATCCCAACATATCCCTTTAACATGTAATCACACTACTTTGGCCGTGAAACAAAACTTAAGTTTTGGCAACAACTTTTGGAAAATCAATGGGATATTCAACTAGCATGTGAGGATACAACACATCTATAGAGAGAGCAACAACTTGTAGGAAATCAAGGCTACATTCAGCTAGCAATTTTTTTTGTTCTGAATTATTATGATATTGTGCATATTTGGGCTACTGAAAGTGATTGGCAACTAGTGGATTTAATCCATGGTTGCCTGACTACGGTGTGTATTCTCTTTAAGTCTGCATTCTCCATCTCTCTCACCCAAAGAGATCAGTGGAGAGGCAGGGCCCTAGATCCAAATCGATTTGGTAAAAGCAGCGCTGTCCATCATGTCTCTGTGACTGACAGATGGAATGAGATGCCTGTGTGCCTAAGGCGTCACTCCATTCAAGGTTATGAATTGCATATCTCATGTACGTGACAGATTCAAAAGAGTGCAGGAGGTAGGTAAGACCCTGTTTGTATTGGGAAGTCTGTGTTCGGGGCTATTCCAGAGGATCAGCCATGCAAGAGATGTTGCATTTTGGTGAATAATTAAGTCAAATGTTAAAAGTTCAATAACAGCATCCTAGATTTGAGGATGGGCTCATTTCAAGGTGAATATAGTGTATAATACTCTATATTTAATATGATATTAAATATAGTGGATCATATGAAATATACAATCCCATTTGATATAGTATCATATTAAATAGTGAATCAAATAAAGAGTATCATATTATATTTGAATGTCTTCATTGCTCTTACAGGAAAGTATAACCAAGGATCATGGTCATTTGTAACAGGTCATCTAGAGTCCCACAAAGGAAACAAAGCTAATATAAATTGACATAGGAAGACTGGCAAGTCCATTGCAAGTGTTTTGTGCCCTTTCAAAATATCAATAACCCAAGTGAATTATTATTATTACGTTGTGCTTTAAAGGGATGTTTTAATGCCAAAACTGCGAATGCTGGTTTACAAAATAATGGGGCTCTGACGGGTCTGGTCAGGACTCTCTTAACTAATCACTGACCAGCCAAGCCCAACCATACAAGCTGTGTGAGTATAAGTGGAGCTGCACCACTGATTTCTCTTGCTTGCTATTGGTGTGCGCACTAGACCGTACCGTTCTATACTGAATTCCCAGATGGCTATAAAGGCAATGTGTGTTTTATACTGTGTACTGTATGGTTGTCTGCAGAGAATATCAGCCCTGTTGTTTTTCAACATTTTCCACTTATAATGTTTCTGGCTAGTGATACTGGCTACAAAAATATAATTAAAAATGGATGAAATGTAACCACCAGGGTACCTTTCCAAACAACAGCTGTAGAACTGCATTGGCATGTGTATGAAATATAAACACTTTTCTCTATCTACTGTTTTTGTTCTGTTTACTGTAACAGATAGGCTTATGCTGGGTAACAAATATGAGTAAATATTTGGCCTTAAAACCTAACAACATATTTTCAAATTCACTATAATCAACATTATGGGGTGATTTTCCGGACACAGATTACACTTAGTCCTGGACTAAAAAGTATTTTCAGTCCAGGACTAAGGGGTAGTTCCAAGTCATTTCATCAGGCCATATCACCCACCATCTCAAATTGTTCTGAAATCATTTCTGTAGTTAGAAACAGATAAGATTAGCATTCCTGCAACATTATTTAGTTGAAATATAATTTGATCTCTGATAAATTAAAGTCATTGATTGCACCCAAATTGTCTATACATAATTCATAAGGATTCATATAATATTCAATACATATCCAATTTGGACCAAACCTTTTTTTAACAAAGACTAAGACCTGCGGAGTTCAAAGAAATGGTCAAAACCCCATGTCAATTCCACCCCAACAATGAGTATACAGTATCATGTCTGACAAGTAGTATTGAGCTGCGGCTTAGAGTATTGTTTCTTCATCCTATTTAATGTATTCCCAGTGAATTATTATTATTTTTTCCCTGTTTAGAGATATTATTAATTACTTAATTGGTTTCCTTACCCTGTAAGCAGTTTACGGACTAGGTATGACACCAACCCATGCTTTAGTTTTGTTATCTGGGCACTGTTTCAAATGCTATCTTTTTTTGCATTTGTGGCACAAATCCAATGCAAGTCAATGGTACCTAATTAGTATTTTTGTGCTTCATATCCAAATCATCTACTGTATAAGCAACATCATTGAGTTACACAATCAATTTGTAGATACTTCAGGATGATTTGGACATGAAGCGTGAAAATTCAAATATAGATATCATTGACTTGCATTGGATTTGTGCCACAAATGCTGAAAAGTTACCATTTCAAACAGTAGATAACAAAATCTACACATGCATTGTTGTCATACCTTGTCCATAGACTAAGGAAACCTATAGGTACTTTTGTAATTTTGGTGAACTATCCCTTTAACATTGAGGGGGTGGGGGTTCTTTAAAAAAGGTTAGCACCTGGAACAGCATAATCTAGCGGTCAGAACCTTGCAATAACATGGTGTAAGATATGACATAAACCTAACAACTTCAATTACTATTTTCTCTGAATGGGGAAAAAAAACACCAAATTCACTGTGAATACATTACATAGGATTAAGAAACAATACTCCAAGCCGCAGCTCCATACTACTTGTCAGACACAGAGAACTGAATACTATATACACTTGTGCTTTTATGGCCTGGTAACCACAGAGTCACCAGTTCAATTCCACTCGGGAGTCCATAGGTTTCGTTGTTCTGTTCTCTGTGCCTTTCTATGGATGACTTAGGCCTAGAACCGACTTACTAGGTTGCCAAGACGTACAAGAGGAATGATCTGCAATCTACAGGAAGGTGCCCCATTGCTGGCAACACAACACCACAATGTTCATGCTTTTCTCAAAAGGTCAGCTTGTGAAAATGTCAGTGATCGAAAAAACTAACGACTGAAAGAGAATATTTTCAGATGTGACTATATTTGATTGATAGTAATTAAGGAGGTAGGAGAATGTGGAATGTTTTCTAGGGTTAGAGGCAAAAGCTTGAAATCTAGATTGGTAGAAAGTGGCTTTAGCAGCAGATACAAAGAAAGAGAAGGTAGAGAGGGAGTGAAAGGATGATAGGACCTTTTTAAATTATAAGGAAGACGTAGGTGTTTATTGATGAGAGACGTATAATTATGGATGGATGATGGACTTTAATTTTGGTAATATGTGACTCACCACCTGGGTTCGGTCTTATGTAGCAAAATGTGAAATTGTTTTTATTTTACATTGATAAAAAGGAGAGACTGAGCTACAAAATAGTATATCATACACTGCATTCAGGAACAATGGGAAAGTAATTCTGCTTTGAATGTTGATAAACTTGTGAACTCACTTTTGAGAAAAGGGTGTTTGAATGTTTTGGTACCTACTGGAGAGCTCTTCTGTCTACGCCCATTCAGCATTGTTGACAACCTCTTAAGCCAGCCCCACCCATCTCTTTAAGGATTCACATGTGAGGTCATGTGCTAAATAGTGAGTAGTGGAGTAAAGATTAAGACTAAATGTGGTAGTAGCCTACAATAATGAAAAATTCCAGGTAAACAAAGTGTCCAGATAAAAATATTAGATGACGATTACCAAGACACACATACTTTAAATGTAAAGAAACTTAATAGAACATTACTGAAGTAAAAGTCACCCAGTAAAACATTACTGAAGTAAAAGTCACCCAGCACACTCCAATATTCAGACAATTTACAAACGAAGCATGTGTGCTTAGTGAGTCTGCCAGATCAAATGCAGTAGGGATGACCAGGGATGTTCTCTTTATAAGTGTGTATTGGACAATTTTCCTGTCAAAATGTAACGAGTACTTTTGCATGTCAGGGAAAATGTATGGTGTAAAAAGTATATTATTTTCATTTTGGAATGTAGGGAAATTAAAGTAAAAGTTGCCAAAAATGCCAACAGTAAAGTAATGTACAGATACCCCAAAAACATACTTAAGTAGTATTTTCAAGTATTTTTACTGAAGTGATTCACACCAGAACATTAGCATACTTTATATACTGTTACACACGCACAAATCACATAGTATACCATACATAAGTTAAGGCCATTTTAAGTTGAAACCTCAGTGAGTTGCACATCTACAGCACAAAAACAGATGAATGCACCATATATTTATGTGGTGGACACTTGATACAGTCAGACGATAGTTGTGGTATGTCACAAGATCATCTTACGACCACACAATTTTCCCTTTATATATCCATATTTTGCTAAAGTCTTGCTAAGTGGATGGGTCTCTACAGAAGGTATAAGCGGTACAGCCAAATGGTTACTTCCAAAGTAGCAATACAGAAATAGATAGTGCCAATATAAATAAAATACAGTATGTACACGAACAATATCAATAACGATAGTGATAGACGAGGTAGTTATATGCATACAATCAGGGGTAAAGTGGCTGAGCAACAGGATAAAAAAAGTAGTGGCACTGTAGTTAGTGCTGATGACTGGTCCATCCATACCACGCATGAACAAGGGCATCTATATTCGGAGAGCCTGTTTCTGTCCTGCCCTTGACTTTGGTGCAGGGCATGTCCATAGCCTCTTTGAGACTCCCTAATCTTCTCAACAAGATAAGTTTATTGAGATGTGTCCAGTCCAGGTGGTACAGGCAGAGCATCTATGGGAGGAAGGATGTCAGTGTTGCGCAGCAGCTGAAACCTGGTTACGACAGTCCGAACGCTCCTAGGTGACAACATCACCAGGCTCCAGAGCATCGAAGCTGTAAAAAAATGGAACACAAAATAAATCAGAAGACATTACAACCCTGCACAACATCAATTCACCTCCCAAATTCAGATAAGAATAACATCACACAATGCAATGAAAATGATTTCACCTGAAGTGCTGCTTGATCTTTTGCAGTGGCCTGAAGTACGGAGTCAGGTGTTGTTGCCAGCCATAACTTTCCACCAGCACCGTACCATCCTCTAGTTCAACCAACTGTGGGATGTTGACCCCTGTCACTATCCTGTGCTTCACAACACCAGCAATCTCAGACAAAGTGTTCACTCGGGTCTTTCTGAAGCACTGCTTGATGAGGCCGAACTTGGGGGCAAACTTGGTGTGGCTGTGGTGGTGCTTGTGCATGGTCTACCAGACACAATACCAGAGCACAAACGTGTTCTGGTTTTGGCCACTGCAGTTATCACAATTCAGGACCACACGTGTTTCCATAGTTGGTGAAGAAATGGTGCATGTAGTTGATGACTGTGCTGCTGCCTTTGCTTGCTTGGACCATTTCTCTTTTTGATGGGAAGCATTAGACCATTCTCCTTCTATGACTGGTGGAGGATGCGTGTTCTACAGATGCTGAAAGACAAATTCCCAATACAAATTGCTTAGCATTCTTATACAATAGATGCGAAATGGCATTCTGAGATATCACTACACACAGTTCATACACAATGTTAGCTAGCTAGCCAGCCATTAACATCAGCTGGCTAGCTAACCACAAGCTTTAACTAGCCATACAAATCGATTGTCATAACTAGCTAAAGTTAACCAAATAGGTTCAATCTTAGCTAGTTAGCTAACATTAGCCTATAACTAGCAATGCGAAATGCATTCTGAGAAAACATCGCCAACGTTACACACACCTCATACACATAAGTTAATAATGTTAGCTGGCTAAAAAAATAACAATAATCACAATCCATAGAGTAATGTTACTAGCAATACAAACTGATTGTCATAGCTAGATAAAGTTGACCAAATAGGTTCAATGGCAGTTAGCAAGCCAGCCATCAAACTCCAGCTGGCTAGCTACCAGTAAGCTTTAACTTGCAATGAAAACAACGTTCTGACAAAATTAGAAATGTATAATATCTGAAACTGTAGATTCTTACCCGTAAACATGGATAAAGCTTCATGGCAGACTGCAACCCCTTTAATTAAATAAGACGTCCTGTGTCGTTTCAGTTTAGTTTGCACAGCTTGTTTGGCCCGTTGTTGTGTTCCAATGATTTCAAAATGCGCCAATTTATTCAGTGAGAGTGAGTCAGCATGGCACGATCCACTGACTTTTGCCAATAGCACCTGGTAAATTCATGGTAGCAATGTTATTGAGAGCAGTGGCAACACATTTGCAGTTCTCCATGGCTAATCTTTTTAAAAAATGCATTAGAAAGGATTATCTACACATAACGAGCAGCTCATTTTATAGATAGACACAAGATGCTACACCGCCGACCAATTTGAAAATCATGGCTAGTGGGAAGGTTCCTGACGTTTTTTTGGCTAAACCAACTAGGTTCGTAATTTAACAACTTTATTCATATTCACAGACGGCATAAAAGGTTTATTAAGGCACATGAAAGTTCATATGTTTGAGAAGGCATTTCTGCCAAAAAAAACACATTTTGAACGTTCAAACAGCTCTCCTGTGAAGTTGTGACTTGCGACAAACACCTAGTTTTCTGAATCAGGTCACATAATGGGGGGGGCAACAAATATTTGAAACACTGCCGATTTTGCAGGTTTTCCTACTTACAAAGCATGTAAAGGTCTGTAATTTTTATCATAGGCACACTTCAACTGTGAGAGATGGAATCCAAAACAAAAATCCAGAAAATCACATTGTATTATTTTTAAGTAATTAATTTGCATTTTATTGATGATAAATATTTGATCACCTACCAACCAGTAAGAATTCCGGCTCTCACAGACCTGTTAGTTGGTATTTAAGAAGCCCTCCTGTTCTCCACTCATTACCTGTATTAACTGCACCTGTTTGAACTCGTTACCTGAAGAAAAGACACCTGTCCACACACTCAATCAAACAGACTACAACCTCTCCACAATGGCCAAGATCAGAGAGCTGTGTAAGGACAGCAGGGTTCAATTGTAGACCTGCACAAGGCTGGGATGGGCTACAGGACAATAGGCAAGCAGCTTGGTGAGAAGGCAACAACTGTTGGCACAATTATTAGAAAATGGAAGAAGTTCAAGATGACGGTCAATCACCCTCGGTCTGGGGCTCCATGGAAGATCTCACCTCGTGGGGCATCAATGATCATGAGGAAGGTGAGGTATCAGCCCAGAACTACACGGCAGGACCTGGTCAATGAACTGAAGAGAGCTGGGACCACAGTCTCAAAGAAAACCATTAGTAACACACTACGCCATCATGGATTAAAATCCTGCAGTGCACGCAAGGTCCCCCTCCTCAAGCCAGCGCATGTCCAGGCCCGTCTGAAGTTTTCCAATGACCATCTGGATGATCCAGAGGAGGAATGGGAGAAAGTAATGTGGTCTGATGCGTCAAAAATAGAGCTTTTTTGTCTAATCTCCACTCGCCATATTTGGAGGAAGAAGAAGATTGAGTACAACCCCAAGAACACCATCCCAACCGTGAAGCATGGAGGTGGATACATCCTTTATTTGGGATGCTTTTCTGCAAAGGGGACAGGACGACTGCACCGTATTGAGGGGAGGATGGATGGGGCCATGTATCTCGAGATCTTGGCCAATAGCCTCCTTCCCTCAGTAAGAGCATTGAAGATGGGTCGTGGCTGGGTCTTCCAGCATGACAAGGACCTGAAACACACAGCCAGGGCAACTAAGGAGTGGCTCCGTAAGAAGCATCTCAAGGTCCTGAAGTGGCCTAGCCAGTCTCCAGACCTGAACCCAAAAGAAAATCTTTGGAGGGAGCTGAAAGTCCCTATTGCCCAGCGACAGCCCCGAAACCTGAAAGATCTGGAGAAGGTCTGAATGGAGGAGTGGGCCAAAATCCCTGCTGCAGTGTGTGCAAACCTGGTCAAGAACTATAGGAAGTCCCGGGTAGTGCAGTGGTTAAGGGTGCTGTACTGCAGCGCCAGCTGTGCCACCAGAGACTCTGGGTTCCCGCCCAGGCTCTGTCGTAACTGGCTGCGACCGGGAGGTCCGTGGGGCATTGCACAATTGGCCTAGCATCGTCCGGGTTGGGGAGGGTTTGGCTGGTAGGGATATCCTTGTCTCATCGCGCACCAGCGACTCCTGTGGCGGGCCGGGTGCAGTTCGCGCTAACCAAGGATGCCAGGTGCACAGTGTTTCCTCCGACACATTGGTGCGGCTGGCTTCCGGGTTGGATGCGTGCTGTGTTAAGAAGCAGTGCGGCTTGGTTGGGTTATGTATTGGAGGACGCATGACTTTCAACCTTCGTCTCTCCCGAGCCTGTACGGGAGTTGTAGCGATGAGACAAGATAGTAGCTACTAAACAATTGGATACCACGGAATTGGGGAGAAAAAGGGGTAAAATTCAAAAAAGAAAAATTGTAATTGCAAACAAAGGTTTCTGTACCAAATATTAAGTTCTGTTTTTCTGATGTATCAAATACTTATGTCATCCAATAAAATGCAAATTAATTACTTAGAAGTCATGCAATGTGATTTTCTGGATTTTTGTTTTAGATTCCGTCCCTCACAGTTGAAGTGTACCTATGATAAATAATTACAGACCTCTACATGCTTTGTAAGTAGGAAAACCTGCAGAATCGGCAGTGTATCAAATACTTGATATTTGAACCGTGACACCAGTATCTGACATTAGGTCTCCTATATTCTCTAGTAGTGAATTGGCAGATGCTTCATTACTGGTTCTAATACAAGGTATCAGGGGCCGTGACCCATAAAATGGCACAAATACCATAAATCCTCTCCAGGAAAGTGAATAGCACTACCTTTGAAAATAAATCAAATTCACATATATTAGAGCCGTGAGTGAGGAAGTCTAAACACTCTGGACACCGTTGAGAGAGGCTCAGAAATAACCACCATTGAAATGTCATCCGTTGTCATCCGTTGCCATAGAGGCACTAAAAGCAGCGTGAGGGAATTCTACCAATTCAGCTCGAATATGAACAAAAATCAAACCATGGATAAAATTGGGTAGCATTTCCCTGCTTTTGTAAATTTCCAATCTAAGATAGAATTCAGAGATGGTATTGTGAGTTGTTACAATGACATAAGAGAAAACTCAAAAGCTCAGTACAACAGAGTTTTGATATTAGTGTTCTATCACAGCAAAAGTCAAACCAGAATTCGTACAGGTACTCAGAAGAACCACACTAACCGTACTATTAGTGATGTAAACTGAGTATGTAGTATGCTTATTGGTCATAGTGTGGATAGGGCCCCTAATGCGATTCTTCAGAAAATGGGCATGGTTTGACAACGTTTTCAGATTTTGAAGAAAATGGCAGAAAATATCCATCCGAAGTCCAACGAAAGCGGACACAAATTCATTGCGTTAACTGATTATGACAAATGTTAAGAAAATGTTGAGCAATGTAATAAAGTAATGACTTTAAGTAAGTAGGGTAAACTCACCCCATTCCGTACAAATGTGCACAACCGCAACATTGAAACGAGGCTACAAAGAAAACTAATGGGATTGTAGTGACTGTGTTGATATCAAAATCGGGGGTGTGAACTAGGTTTCTATTCAAGCGTTGATTGACATGGTAATGGCTCTATAGTACTGGAGAAAAGTTGAAAAAAAACTGACCCTCCGTTACATCTTGACGTGTCATGTCGTAAACGTACAGCACGCATAAAGCAACTATTTCTGTCTTACAATCTCTCTCCACCAGGTGTAGCACTTCTATCATCCTTTAAAAACAAGAAATGGACAGTGGCGGGGGTAAGGGGGGATACCTAGTCATTTTTTTCGTCATCATTGCATGCGATCATCATTCTCAAAACCACTGTTGACTTCTATGATCACTTTAGCACCGCCGTAAAAACCCGATTCAAATTCACACAACTTCAAATAGGTTTGTAATGACACATTATATAAACTCTTTATGGTGTTTTATTTACATTTTAGAGGCGATAAGGTGATAAGTTGGAAAAATCAAGTGAAAAAAAGCTATTTTCCCACACGACTATTAGTTTCGCTTCCCCACCCGCCATTTTTAAAAAGACCCATTGCTTGGTTGAATTATGCAGAAACAGGCAGCATTTAGGTCATGTAATTGATTTTATTGGAAAGGGGAGAAATTGTGCTTTACAATGGTATTGACATTACAGTTGATCTGGAAGTATCCCGTTTTTGGGGCGCTAAAATAAGGGCAATTGTACGGACCAAGGCGATGTATGAGTTTACGTGAATTTACGTTAACATGTTATGTTGGCTGACAATATGTTAGTTACGCTATCCTTATGAACCGCATTGCATATCATTACAGAAGTATGTGCCCGTAATAATGTTAGTTGGCTACTAATACATCAAACTTGCCAGTATAATAACTAACTACCCAATGTCTATTGACATGATTATTCATGTCATTCTTAGCTTAGCTAAATTGTGTAGTCGTTGTGCTTTCTCAATGGACATTTTTAGTTTGGGTGCGTTCGTAAATTTGCTCTGGATATCTGCTCTGATTTCAGAGCACTCTCATCTGAATGTGCCAGAGTGCAGAATAACTGTTGAATTTACAAACACTCAACACCCGTTGAATATAGCACGGTGTCAGTAAACGTTGCGAAAAAAGCGTTGTTAAATTGTTACCAGCAGGACACTTATAGTCACCAGCTCTCTGAGTTACATGAAAAAGTCTAACCAGCTCTGCTAGTGCTTGTAAAATTGTCAGAGTGAGGTGTTCTCACATTTGTGTCTGGAAATAGCTAGCAAGCGAGCCAACTTTAGCAAGTTAGCTTGGGTGCTTGACTGCCATTGTGAGGTCAGAACGCTCGGATCAACCCTAGCCCTCGGCCAGAGTGAACACACCCAAAGTCGTAAGATGTCTAGCTAGTAATTTGTTATGCTAATAAGCTAGCAAGAGGTTGCATGGCAACAGCATCAACTTCTGGTATACAGACTAAGCGCTAGTACGCTCAACTGAAAGGTTACCGTTTGTTTACAGTACACTAACATGAACTAATAGTATGTAGTATATACTCATTAAGTATGTATACAGTATGTTAGTATGGGTATTCGAACAGAGCTTGGGTATGTGAATATATTGATAAAATGTGTATGTATGTTTTGATGGCAGGTTTGAAACCTTGAAATACAGAAGCATAGTGTGAGTGTCACACCCTGATCTGTTTCACCTGTCTTTGTGATTGTCTCGACCCCCCTCCAGGTATCGCCCATCTTCCCCGTTATCCCGTGTATTTATACCTGTGTTCTCTGTTTGTCTGTTGCCAGTTCGTCTTGTCAAGCCAACCAGGATTTTTCTGTCAGCTCCTGCTTTCCCTCAGTCTCTTTTTCTCGTCCTCCTGGTTTTTGACCCTTGCATGTCCTGACCCTGTACCCACCCGCCTGACCACTCTGCCTGACCTGACCCTTAGCCTGCCTGCCATCCTGTACCTTTGCCCCTGTTGCTGTAATAAACAATGTTACTTTGACACGGTCGGCATCTGAGTCTTAACTTGATTAAAATTACCAGGCCAAACACTCCTTGTGAGTCTCAGATAAACTTGGGGGTTTTAATCTCGTAAAACACTTAATTCCATCTTATTCTGAAATAGATTTACAGAATTGACAAAAGGGAGGAGGGGTCACGAGAAATGAGAGTGGAGTTGAATAATTGTTTCTAGAGTTTTGAGCCAGCATTGAGGTTTCCAAACCTAAAATTGAGGACAGTGGCCTCCTTGTGAACAGAATTGGTCATGTTTTATGTTGTCTGTGATTTTAAACATTTTGTTCATCTGGTAAAGTAACATTAGACTGTTAATATAAAGGTTGGTGATTGAGAGGGATTTCTGAGTTGAAGGAAACAGATATGTAGACTAGTGAAAGTAACAGATAGCATTCTAATAACGCAATGTCTTAGTAATTTAAAGAAGTGACGGAGGTATGAATCATTGAATAAGACATGTTTTTAACAATTTATTACTCAATTCTATAGTTTGTGTAGCACTAGTGATTTAAGTAAGAAGGTAATGTCCTCTAAAACAATCACCTGTTTCCATTACTTGGAACTTTGTCAATAATTGAAGTAGACTGGGCATCCCAACAATGGTTAGAGAGTCCGGCCAGTAACCGAAAGGTTGCTAGATCGAATCCCCAAGGTAAAAATCTGTAGTTCTGCCCATGAACAAGCAAGTTAACCCAGGCCATCATTGTAAATAAGAATTTGTTCTTAACTGACTTGCCTAGGTTAATAAATAAACACATGTTTTTAGTACTGAATATCGAGCAGAAAAGCCAGCGCCAACTTTTGAAGGACCTAGCAGATATGTTAAGCAACAGGTTGTATATTTTAACTAGTTTTTGTCTCAGGGACAGTTTGGTTACAAGAGAGGGGCTCTGGGATTGTTTACTTTAGAAGGTGCCTAATTCAGCTTGACGGGACATTGTATCATCTGATCTGCCTGAAGTATAAATCGATATACAACTGATGGAATGTCCGCTAACTTGTTTTTTTCTTTACATGTTTATCAATGATTCTGTATCTCTAAAACAGCAGAATTTCACGAACTGTTCTTCCAAGACAACGGCCTTGTGAAACGCAAATATAAACGCCATGGGACCACACAGCCGTCATACCGCTCAGTAAGGAGACTTGTTCTGTCTCCTAGAGATGAATATACGTTGGTGTGAAAAGTGCACAGCAATCCCAGAACAACAGCAAAGGACCTTGTGGAGATGCTGGAGAAAACGGGTACAAAAGTATCTATATCCACAGTAAAACGAGTCCTATATCGACATAACCTGAAAGGCCATTCAGCAAGGAAGAAGTCACTGCTCCAAAACTGGCATAAAAAAGCCAGACTACGGTTTGCAACTGCACATGGGGACAAAGATCGTACTTTTTGGAGAAATGTCCTCTGGTCTGATGAAACAAAAATAGAGCTGTTTGGCCATAATAACCAAAAAAAGAGGGAGGCTGGCAAGCCGAAGAACACCACCCAACCGTGAAGCATGGGAGTGGCAGCCTCATGTTGTGGGGGTGCTTTGCTGTAGGAGGGACTGGTGCATTTCACAAAATAGATGGCATCATGAGGAAAGTAAAAATATGTGGATATATTGAAGCAACATATCAAGACATAAGTCAGGAAGTTAAAGCTTGGTCGCAAATCGGTCTTCCAAATGGACAATGACCCCAAGCATACTTCCAAAGTTGTGGCAAAATGGCTTAAGGACAACAAAGTCAATGTATTGGAGTGGCCATCGCAAAGCCCTGACCTCAATCCCATAGAGCATTTTTGTAGGCAAGGAGGCCAACAAACCTGACTCAGGTACACCAGCTCTGTCAGGAGGAATGGGCCAAAATTCACCCAACCTATTGTGGGAAGCTTGTGGAAGCTACCTGAAACATTTGACCCAAGTTAAACAATTTAAAGGCAATGCTACCAAATACGAATTGAGTGTATGTAAACTTCTGACCCACTGGGGATGTGATGAAAGAAATAAAAGCTGAAATAAATCATTCTCTCCACTATTATTCTGACATTTCACATTCTCAAAATAAAGTGGTGATCCTAACTGACCTAAAACAGTTTTTTTTTAACGAGGATTACATCTCAGGAATTGTGGAAAACTGAGTTTAAATGTATTTGGCTAAGGTGTATGTAAACATCCGACTTCAACTGTACATCCAGGGTTTTGAGAGAGATTGCAATGTGTAAGCCTACCATGTGCAGGATGATTGCAATGTATTTTATTTTATTTCAAGGTTCTTACTGTATTTTAATGTGACCATGACTTCTGCATTGATCTGATTTAGAATAAAAAAGTGTTTACTAAAATATTGAATTTGGCCTTTACTATTATAACCCATAGAAACACATTCATGAATAACACATTCATAAATGGCAAAAATACAGTTAACAAATTTACCATAAGGAATAAGTGTTATATCTAGCTTAGCTGTCAAAGAACACACATCTGCACAGTTTCACGTTGTACATCACTCTGTCATTTACTGACATGTGCCACTCATTCTGACAACCCATTTATCCGTAAAGCAGCACACTGTCATAAACCATAACATACAGTACGAAGAACAGCACGTCGTACCATACATAACATTTCTCCCCCCCTTTCCAAAACCAGGGACTGGTACCATGTATAACAATGTCCATAGGGCAAGAACCTAGAGTGATACCTGTAAGAAAGAAACATTAGGAGGAGGTAAATAACGAATCTCCAAACTAGCCAGTTCAGTCCATTAACCTGGAGGTTGACTAAGACACCTAATGGACCCTAAGAATGAAAGGAGGTTAAGTAGTCCCCCAGATGAGCACGGCGAGTTCGTGCCCTCATAGGCCGTGCTTCAGCAGCCCCCGCTTGTGGCTCTGGCCCTTGGGTAGCCCACAGAGACCATTGCCAGTGAGAGGACAGCTCCCAGTGCTCCGGCTGAGGCGTCCATAGGTGACAAAGGTGGAGAAGATGGGGTCAAAGTGAGACAAGACTGGGGCTGCGGTGAGCTGGCTCTTTAGTGGACCGACCGCATCTGAGGAGGCTTGCCGTCCAGGCCCATGGCTCATCCTTCTTGAGAAGCTGGCAAAGGGGCGCTGTGGTCTGAGAGTAGTCGGGCAGAAACCAGAGGGAGTAGGCTGTCATGCCCAAGAATGAGGCCACCTGAGTGGCTGAGGTCGGCTGCGGGATACGGAGGACAGCATCAATGCCTTTGGCCGACAGCCGGAACTCCACAAACTCGATGGCTGGAGCTGCAAAGATACACTTTCCAACATTGAGGGTCAGGTTGTTCCGTAGTAGAGCACTGAATACTCTGTGGAGGTGATAGTCGTGGATGTGGAGGTCAGGGCCATGGACCACAATATCGTCCAGATAGACTGCCACCATGGTTAATCCAGCGAGCATGGTGCTTAACACCTTCTGGAAGCAGCTGGTTTCGGAGCTACTATTGTTCAAAAATCTGGGGTCACTTAGAAATGTCCTTGTTTTTGAAAGAAAAGCACAATTCTTTTTACATTAAAATAACATCAAATTGATCAGAAATACAGTGTAGACATGTAATGTTGTAAATGACTATTGTAGTTGGAAACAGCTGATTTTATATGGAAAATTACATAGGGCATACAGAGGCCCATTATCATCACCTCTCACTCCCATGTTCCAATGGCATGTTCTGTTAGCTAATCCAAGTTTATCATTTTTAAATGCTAATTGATCATTAGAAAACATTTTGCAATTAACTTAGCTCAGCTGAAAACTGCTGTCCTGATTGAAGAAGCAATAAAACTGGCCTTCTTCAGACTAGTTGAGTAACTGGAGCATCAGCATTTGGGGATTTGATTACAGGCTCAAAATGGCCAGAAACAAAGCACTTTCTTCTGAAACTCATCAGTTTATTCTTGTTCTGAGAAATGAAGGCTATTCCATGTGAGAAATTGCCAAGAAACTGAAGATCTCGTACAACGCGGTGTACTACTCCCTTCACAGAACAGCGCAAACGGTCTCTAACCAAAATAGAAAGAGGAGTGGAAGGCCCTAGAGAAGCTAGAGGACAAGTACATTACAGTGTCTAGTTTGAGAAACAGACGCCTCACAAGTCATCAACTGGCAGCTTCATTAAATAGTACCCGCAAAACACCAGTCTCAACGTCAACAGTGAAGAGGCAACTCCGGGATGATGGCCTTCTGGGCAGAGTTACAAAGAAAAAGTCATATCTCAGACTGACCAATGAAAAGAAAAGATTAAGATTGGCAAAAGAACAGATACTGGACAGAAGAACTCTGCCTAGAAGGCCTGCATCCCGGAGTCGCCTCTTCACTGTTGACATTGAGACTGGTGTTTTGTGGGTGCACAACACGTGATCGTTGTGCTGCGCCTGCTCATGCTAAAGCCGCTGTGTGAGAATGGCTGGGGTCAGAGTGTATGCTGCAGAGCTATCTGTTAGCATAGCAGAGATTTCCAAAGCCACTTCAACCTGGAGTGCTATTTTAATAGCTCCATGAAGTTGTCAATTATTTGAACGGACTCACCCCGGCATTGGTGTCTTTTCCTTAACCTGTAGTGTCTGAGGAGCACTCACTCTTTCCCGGCGAAGTGGTTCGGTAGGAGGCTAACTGCAGCGGTGAATGTAGGAGCTGATCCAAGCGCTCTGAAAATCCTCTGTCTCTCTGTACCGAGGCAGTGACGGAGCAGTGCTCTCCTCCGCTTGTCGGAGATTGTAGAAAAGTTCATAGCTTTCGGGATAAGTTTTAAAACTTTCAAGCCAGTTATTCCACGGGACTGGAGGTTCGCCCGGCACGGCGAGGAATGGTGCTGGTGGTGGTGAGCTGAATTCAGCCATCTTCGTCGCCAATGTTATATCTATCTTAGCTGTCAAAGAACGCACATCTGCACAGTTTCACATTGTACATCACTCTGTCATTTAATGACATGTGCCACTCATTCTGACAACCCATTTATCTATAAAGCAGCACACTGTCATAAACCATAACATACAGTACGAAGAACAGCTCGTCGTACCATACATAACAATAAGGTTAGTGTCTGTCCTATATCTAGGAGATAAAAGAAAGCAGGACGTTTTTATGTTTGATGGGACACATATTTAACCCCTTATTTTTGTTGGCACAAACTACCTCCATACTTCAATTCATTGGTAGGAGTTACCTTCAGGCGAGTCCCGTGACACTTGTGGGCTTTGTAAAGTGAAAACGGAAAACACCATTGTGTTTGTGAGAGTCTCCCCTTACCACAGTGGGGTCATATTAGTTTGTAGACCAAACAGTTCGGACGCTACAGACAGACTTTAGCACATCAGCGTTACCGACCTCAGATAAGTCCCGTGTGGCTTTTGGGGATCGTAGAGCAAAACGGAGAACACCATTGTGCGAGTGTTATCTTTCATAGTTTGTAGACCGAACAATTTGGACGCTACAGATGTTTTCAAGAGGAGATGGATTTTCGGGATGTCTCATGGTCTGACAAACACTGCTGTAGCTCGGCCACCTTCCACCGCAGATGCGAAAGGCCGATATAGGCGGATGTGGTGGAAGGTGGCCGATTTGAGCCCTTGCAAAACAAACGGATACATTTAGCTTAAAGTGACAGATTTTGATGAGGATTATTTTATTATGTTACTGAGATTGATGCACGGGTGCGTCAACAGATTCTTCAGGATTTTAAACTCTGATTAGTTGTTCCAATAACTAAAAAATGCTTAGCGTAGCACTTTCCCTTGTGTCCGCCCCAAATGACATCCTATTCCCTTTTCAGTGCACTACTTTTGACCAGGGCCCATACAAAAGTCAAACGCAGTGCACTATTAAGGGAATAGGTTGCTATTTGGAACACTGATTCATCTCCTCTGATGAGACTGAGAGCACTAAACTCCCACCCCCAGCTCTCCTCATTTATCCCTCACTCCTCTCCTGTCTCTTCCATTTCCCTCTCATCCTCCCCTCTCTACCTATCTCTCGCTAATCTATACGAGACGTCCATTACTTTCTGTCTGCGTCCTCTTCCCCCTCTCTCTCCCTTCCACTTCTGAGTTCTCTCTCTCTCTCTCTCTCTCTCTCTCTCTCTCTCTCTCTCTCTCTCTCTCTCTCTCTCTCTCTCTCTCTCTCTCTCTCTCCTCCATCCTTTTGAAAATGGAAATTATTTTCATTTAAAGAGCACCTTTCACAAGGAGATCAACAACAAAAAAAGCTCTTAAGAATGTTTTCTCCCATCTTCCTACCTACTTGTGCTCTCATCTTTCTTTTCAGGACTAATGCTTGCTACTTTTGCATTAGAACCTGCACAATATGTAATGGTGAATTATTTGGAGTACATTATATTTGTACATTGGAAAACATTTGACAACGGATTTATTCAACTTATTGTCACACTCTAATCTGTTTCTACCTGTCTTTGTGCTTGTCTCCACCCCACCATGTTTCTCCCATCTTCCCTCATTATCTATCCCCTGTGTATTTATACTTGCGTTTTCTGTTTGTCTGTTACTATCTCGTCTTGTCCTTTTAAGTACAACCAGCGTGTTCCTGTGCTCTAGTTTTTGTTTTTCTTAGTCTTACCAGTTCGGACCCTGATCCTGCCCGCAGTCCTGTACCTGCCTGACTCTGATTTGGATTATGACCCTTTGCCTGCCTTGACTTACCTTTTGCATGCGCCTTGAACTATAATTAATCATCTCTGAGACTCGTACATCTGGGTCTTAGCCTGAGCCGTGATGGTTACGGTGGCTGAGAATTTATCTGGGAAATCTATCAATTGGTCCTAATAAGTCAAAAACACTGCATAAGACATTTCATAATAGTTCATTGGACCTTTAAATACTTATCTACTGACAGGTTATGGAAAATGTGCTTAATGTTTCTCTAGTAGGTTTCCGCAAGGAGAAAGCCTCCACCTCTATGTCAATGATAATCAACCAAAAACACTATATTAAATACTACAGTAATGTCTGCAAAAACACTACAGTATACTACAAAAAACACTACATTTCTTACTATAGTTCTTTTACTAAAGTATTTACAATATAGTTAACTGTAAATACTACAGTATTAACTGTAGTATTTTTGTCAACTTTAGTCTGCAAAATCACAACAGTGAATACCACAGTAAAGGTCCCCAAAAAAGGTCAATACTATAGTATTTATACCATAGTTGTCACACCCTGACCTTAGATCTCCTTTTTATGTCTCTATTTGGTTTGGTCAGGGTGTGATTTGGGGTGGGTATTCTGTTCTATTATTTGTATCTCTATGTTTTGGCCGGGTAGGGTTCTCAATCAGGGACAGCTGTCTATCGTTGTCTCTGATTGAGAACCATACTTAGGTAGCCCTTTCCCACATGTCTTTGTGTGAAGTTGTCTTTGTTTGTTGGCACTATAATGTCACTTATTTTTTTTGGGGGGGGGGGCGGCGGCGGCGTCATATAAAGTAATATGTACGCTCACAACGCTGCACCTTGGTCCTCTTCATTCAACGGATGTGACAATAGTATACTATAGTACTTTTTTATGTGGGGAAAGTGGTAGAACAGTTTGGGCCTTTAGGGGGGTAGTTCAAATTCGTAATGGAGTTCAAAGAGCAATTGCCCCTAAAGCAACTTCTCATTTTTTTAAATGATCCTTGTGAGTCAAACATTTATTATAGTGTCAAGATTGACTATAAAGTGTGAATAGGATACTTTTGGTCATAAAGTCAGTCTTGTCCAAAACAGAGATTTGCGAGATGACAGGAAACATTTTATGTCAAGGAATGAAGGGTACGTTAACACTTTTCCCTGGGTTGGGTTTATTTGACCTCAATTTGGTTTGACATCCGATATTACTATGGAGCCAGTTGAAGACAATCAGTAAATTACAGAATGTACTGTACATGGGACAATATTTTTAAATGTCAATCACTCCCTATTTTAAAAACCTAAAACCAACTATAATTGTAGAAATTCATATACACAAATATTGAAAGCATTTAATGAGAATTAAAAGACGTGCAAGATGAAAATATTTTGCCATTTCCATTGTGTCATTTATTGACAGCCCCTAACTATCCTCAGAGATAGGCTGTCCATAGTCAAACCTACTTTGCCATGGTTGCACACCAGCCGGCTGAAACTAATTGGCAAAATAATTTGTCTGACTCTTCCCACCTGCGAACACACACAAGCAACACCCACATCAAACCACACCCCGAAAACTCACATTCGCCTTTGAAGACAGAGTATTTGTATTTGGTCGAGGTCGGCCGTTCTGTGTTCCTCCGTATTCACCAAGTCCCTCAAGTTGCATCAAGGTCCACGCTTACCGACGTAAACAGAACCCCGAGACCAAACCTTGGACAATAACTCACTCTTCAACTTCCCCTCAATTACTTGCGTAAGAGTTTGACTGCCTTTGAGTTGATCGGGTTATGCAAGGAGTTTTATATGATGTGGTTCCCAATTAAGGATGTGAACACAAAGGCAAGAGATGCCCAAAGGTGATGAGATTTAAATAACTCCTTTTAATAGGCAGCAACTCCGAGGGGTATGCAGGCAATTATCACGTGTGACCTGTAGCAATTATCACCTGCTCCCTGGTGGACAGAATGAAATTCTGAACTAATTGAGTGTTAAGCGTGTGGAATTCAGAGAGCTCGACCTTTTAATGGTTCGGTAGCAGGTGCCGGCACATGTTCTACTCTGTTCCTTTATTTTAAAGGGTGACTGCACTTCCCGATTTGGCCTCGTTTTTCATCAATGCTCATTAAGAAATGGTAGCAGTCAATGACTGAATGCAAATGAGAGTTGGATTAGCGGTCAGGGTCGTAGATACAGTACATGTGAGGACACAGGCTGTAGCTACATATGAGTATCGCTGCCATTTTTTTTACATTTAAAAACTCATTCTGGGATCTCAACTTACTGATAAGAGTTGAAAACTTGGTTATGCATCAGCAGTTTTCCTATTGCTATACACGGAGTTTACCAAACATTAAGAACACATCAATTAGGGATCATAGCTTTCACCTGGATTCACATGTTCAGTCTATGTCATGGAAAGAGCAGGTGTTTTTAATGTTTGTATATGTAACAGAATAACTTTACGTCCGTCCCCTCGCCCATACCCGGGCGCGAACCAGGGACCCTCTGCACACATCGACAACAGTCACTCTCGAAGCATCGTTACCCATCGCTCCACAAAAGCCGCGGCCCTTGCAGAGCAAGGGGAACTACTACTTCAAGGTCTCAGAGCAAGTGACGTAACCGATTGGAATGCTATTTAGCGCGCACTGCTAACTAAGCTAGCCGCTTCACATCCGTTACATATACTCAGTGTGTCACTGACTGACAGTCACTCAGTTAGCTCATGTCAGTAAAATAAATGTAGGTTGGTAAATTAGTCTCGTTAGTCTAGCCAGTGATCTAAACTTGTAGTAATCATGGTTGAATTACTGAACATGCACTCAGGGCACTTACCCAGGGACCCTGACCTCCAGGGGGCCCCCATTGATTTTGTTAGACACTCTCACTCAGATATCATATTAACATAACATACGTTATGGCCAAATGGCTATAATTGCGGGAAATTATCTGTGAAACTGCAACAACAGAAAAGTTCTGTAAGCAAACTGATTTGTTTACCTTTTGTTAAATATCTACCGTGAATTAAGATTCAAAGATCTCTGCAGAAAGAATGAGGCATCAGCTATGATATGACACCTTGAACGTAAGTAAGTGAAGTGGATTAACACCCGGTAACAGAATGACATTGTTGATCCCTGATCTGTACATTACAGAAATGCATAATTATGAATGATGTGAGGTGCACAAAGGTAGAAAAATGTGATTATACTCCTTTGCATGTTTGGGTATCATTCTACACACTGGCTATTATTCTAATGAACTCCGCCCCAAAACAAGACCTACTTTGATTTGTAAGTCGCTCTGGATAAGAGCGTCTGCTAAATGACTTAAATGTAAATGTAAATGTAATGATCTGGTCCAGACCAAATCTGTACCAATCATAAACAGCACAGTAGAGCACAGTACAGTAATGTATAGTTCAGTACAGCAAAATACAGTATATTATACTGTACTTTACAATAGTGTGCTTCACTGTACTATACTGTACTGTGCTGTCCAAACTTGTGAAACAGACATCTATGATTGGTTCAAATTTGGACTGACTAAATGTTTTACTACTTTCCCCATGTCCACGGACGTCTAGTGTTGGTTGGTGCTCAGTGGGTGAGAGGGCTGGTTACAGTAAATGGAAAGAGAGGGGGCTCACAAGTAGTTGTCAGTAAGAGCCAGGAGAGTTGACATTAACTGTAAAGAGAGAGAAGAGAGACAGAGAAAGGGAGGGGTTGTACAGACTGTTTTCACACTCATGCTTTGACTGTCACGTGACAGAAAGAGAAAGAAAACTGTTATAAGTTGAACATAACAGTATGCCAGTGGAAGGGAGGACACTAGCAGGTGACCCCAACTGTGGTTTGTAGCTACTATGAATTTCCATTGTAGCCAACTCAGTTTCAGTCATTCTGTTACAGATTTTTGCGTCATTATATAACCAAACCAGATTTTTATTTGCTTGATACATCATAAACCAAATTGTTTTTTTAGTAAAAACACTATAACTAATTGGTAGGTCTACCTATACTTCTTAATTCTGTGAACCTTCATTATCCTACCTTCTCCTGAGGGAGAGAAGATATTAGAGCGAAAATATCTTAAAGGCCCAGTGCAGTCACAACTTGAATTCATGTTGGAATAATACTGAGAAAATGTGATAATGATGGTAATGATGATAATGTCATTTTAGTGTAAGATCTGTCCAACTGGGCACACACTGGTTGAATCAACATTGTTTTCACGTAATTTCAATGAAATGACGTTGAACCAACGTGGAATAGATGCTGAATTGATGTGACATCACCATGTGGTAAATTAGTTAATAGACCAATAAGAAAGAGAATTAAAAAATGATAGCCAATAACAGCACATTTTAGGTTTTCCTCTCCTCACTCCCAGACAGTCCTATCAAAATTCATGCTTGAGAAATTGCCCTATTCCCATGGAAATGCCCTCATTTAATTGCCACTGACATTTAAAGGCAGCCATGTCGCTAGCTGACTCTGATGTTAGGGAGCTCAAGGGGAGCTAGCACCTTGCCGTCAGTGTCATACAGTATATCAGTTGGTCTATGATCTAACACTTTTGGTTCAAATCGCTGTTCTACTGTGAAGGCTAACGATTAGCTAGCTACAAGGGTCTGCAAGCTTATGATGTGTTTGCCTGTATGACACCATTGTCGTCTCCAGTCAACTCAAATAGATGTTCTCAAATGGCAATCAAACTAAGGCATCTTTAATATCAACCCATCCAAAATCCCCTTTCCTTTTAATTTGGATTAGCATTGTTGTGGCAGAAGGGGCATTTCTCAGTTGAGATAAGAATCAATTATTGTAAATGCATTATCAACATGTGTGGTTGTATTGTGTTTAAAATGGGTCCCAAAAAAATCTCTATCTGAAACACTGATGTGCACCTCCGCTGGATAGGCTTGAAAGCCTAGGCACATTACCAAGCTGTGTCAATCAATCCCTATGAGCTAGTTCAACACTGCCCTCTTGTGTTTCCCTCCAAAAAAGGAAAACCTGCCTTGAAAAGAGGATCTTCACATTTTCAAGGTAGATTCTATTCAGTTGTATGTTTGTCTCACTAAGTAAGACTGTCGCCCCATATCTCTCTCTCTCTCTCTCTCTCTCTCTCTCTCTCGCTCTCAATTTATCAGTCAGTCAGCCATGTCTCATTCTGTTATGCAGTCAGTTACTCCGCACCTCAGTCTGTCAAGTCTCTCTCACCCTCTCCCTCTTTCTCCTTATTTGCACGCCCTTCGCAATCCTCTCTCTCATTCACTCGCCTACACTTGCCTCCACACTACCAGCACCACACCACCTCTCCCCTTTCTCCCTCTTTCATTCTCAATAATCTTCTGTGGGTTTTTCCTACTTTCCGTCCTCTGAAGGTTTCTATCTGCCACTAGCCCTTTATCTTTCTCTTGACCTCACATTATTTCTCCCCTTACGCCTCCTTCTTCAACCCGCTCCCCTCTTGCTCTGAAGCTTCATTTATTTTTCTCACCCCACACTATCACCCCTTGACTGTGTCATTTGATCTTCACCCTCCCCATCGCTCACTGGCCCTCTATCTCCCCCTCACTGTCATTCTTCCACTGAGCAATGTGTCCCCACATTGCTTTCTTCCTCTGCTTTACCTTCCTCTTTCCCTCCACTTCTCCCACTCCCAATCCAGCCCTCTCT
This sequence comes from Oncorhynchus gorbuscha, assembly GCF_021184085.1. NCBI lineage: Eukaryota > Metazoa > Chordata > Actinopteri > Salmoniformes > Salmonidae > Oncorhynchus > Oncorhynchus gorbuscha. The sequence continues at coordinate 54,025,182 of NC_060181.1, read as the reverse complement.
CCGTGTGCACCTACTTCCTCTCTTCCCATTTCTCACAGTGTACATCCCCGAGGACCTATGCGCAGGGTGAGTGTGGCTATAAACCTTGGCATTCAAACCCAACGCTGCTCATGAATTTTAATATGCAGCAAGCAGGTGGGAGGGCTGCGTTTTAGAGTCGCTGAGCCCCCCCCCCAACTTGCAATAAAAACAGGCAGGCGTCGCACACTCCTGCAGTGCCTGGGGAGCGGGTCTTTAATTTCCCCTGTTTAGGCTTATATCAGCACCAGGGCTCTGGGCCAAGGTCAATTTCACGGCTGGGCAAGAGGTGGTTACGCTGGGTTTGGGGACCCGTGGTCGCATGGTCGGCTCCCCTGGAGGTGTGGGTCAATAGAAATAAATAAACCGTGAATTCATTTGGGCGATTAGTCAAGCCTTCTCCCAAGATTGATGTAGCTTCCCTGTTGTGAGACTTCTTCCTTATTGTGATGAGTTGAATAAGCCTCGTGTCTGGCCTGTACATCAGTAAATAGCTAATAGCTGTAATAGCTGAGGAAAGAAGCCTTACGTTGAGCCACATTCGCCATAATAACTGTTATGTCTTTCAGATATCTACTGTAAGCTATCTGCCCTGAAAATTGGATTCAAACATGAGTCATTTCTTGATGTACACTCACAGCTTTTCTCTTAATTTGTCCCTCCCTTTGCGGCCTTCTAGTGACTTATAAAGTTGCGGATAGACAAATGAGCTGGTCCTTTTATCAAGACCTCCATCCCTATTCCACCATTTCCCTCCGATGAATTATATTCTCCTTTCCACCGTTGGAGAATTAGATCAGAGGAATCGGGTTAGAGAGCAACAAGATTAAATGAAAGATTGTGTCTTTCAAAAGCTCCCTGTGGTCTCGGCTCTCTACTATAGCAGTTGTAAGTGGCACACACGAGGCTGGTCTACCTTTAGAAATAATAGAGAAGTTGTGGTTGGATTTTCTTTATAGTATTAAAGGTCAAACACGAACCACAAGATGAGAGGCTCGGGTTTATAAGTTGCTTGACTGAAACCATATGCCTATGAAGGGTATGGACTATACTATATGATATGATACAACACGATACAATAGTATACTATACTATGCAATACTATATTATACTATTTGTATGAAAGGCTATTTTGTATGAGAATATGGAGGTGCATTTGTATTCATGTGTTTGCATGTTGGGGTGTTGTGCGAATCTGATTAAGACACAAATGGATCCATCTGCTGTAAGTGGATAACAATTCTGAGGGATTCATTTCTCTACAGCTAGACACGTCTGCTGTTTGGTTAATTTAATACAGGCCAGGTATTCTCCACAAAGTGATTCCAGCAGTGGAGGCTCCTCAGTTGAGGAAGGGAAGGAGCATCCTCCTCATCAAAGGCACTCTGAAGGATAGCACTATGTTGTAGCCGGAGTACATTGACTTCAGCACAAAACCTAGGAGGCTCATAGTTTTCACCCCACTTCCATAGACTAACACAGTAATTATGACTGCATGAACTGACATGTTGTCCACCCAATCAAAGGATCAGATAATGAATCTAGTACTGAAAGCATAAGCTAAAGCTAGCTAGCACTGCAGTGCATACAATGTGGTGAGTAGTTTACTCAAAGAAAGAGAAAAACAATAGCTGAACAGTTTTGAACAAATACATTTCTTCATAAATATTTAGATGTTTTCCTTACACTTACTTAGCTTATGAATGCAGCCTACTAAAAGAAAGAAGGATGCCGTCTTAACGAGCTGGTTATGGCTATCCAACACTGGAACTTTTCCAAGTCAATGTAAGGTTTTGGTTTTATTAATGTATTGCCCCGGAATCTGCCGGTGTAACTGCTAAACTGCTTGGTGACTGTACACTGTACTGCATGATTGTAGCGGTTTTACTAACATGTTAGCTCCAGTAGCTATGTTGACTATGACATTAGCTAATATGGTGACAACGGTGTAGGCTGTGTGTAGCAGTTATGATATGAAGGTTTGGCTTGTCTAAGGTTTTTTTCGCCTGGACAGCTGATGTTGTGCACTGAAGTCCACAAGCGAAGGGAAAAGGAGACCGAAGGAGAGCACATAGATGTGAAAAATAATTTACTAGCAAAGTGATCATGTTGGCTGCTATGAAAGAGAACTCTGTTTCAGTGTTATCAGGGGGTATGAATTCATTCTGCCGATTCTGTAGAAAAAAGTTTCTTAAACGGAAGCAAATGGAATAAAAGGGGGAAAACATACCTGAATTGTCCAATAGAAACTCTTGTTTGCAACTGTTGGACGCATGATTACACTCTATATCAGCTAGATGCAGGCAAGAGTGTGCAAGGCTGTACCGAATGTGTCACTGTCCATCATCTTGATTACTCCAATTTTCTGTACGTTGTAAACTTTCATTTATAGGGTAGGTTGTAGCAACATAATGATGGGTATAGGGAAATTTGAGTATCATGTAATAACCTAAACCTATCAATGTTACATTGAGCTGAGTGAATGGAATATGAATGACAGTCATCCAATATGCTGTAATAGAAATAAGGCCATGCTCATACATTTTTTTTCCGTCCTCCCTCATCTTAAATGGCACAGACCGCCACTGGATTCCTGCATTAGGAAACATGAACACCCCTACCGCCCTCACACACATACTGGCATCCATCTCTCCCCACCTCAAATAAAGACGAGCATGTGTGTGTACTCTCTCTCACTCACATTCTCCCCCTCCACACAGACACTATCCACCCCCCCCCACACACACACACACACACACAAACTCCCCTTCACACACAATTCCCACGTTTAATTATGCATATCACTGCATGCATCACATGTGGCCTGGAGAGATGTTTAGCATTCATCAGTTAGGGTTGACTGTCTGTTTAGCTTACCGTCTGTTTCGTTGACTGAAACAGACAGGGCTTAGATAGGTAGATGTATAATCTATAATCATGACACACTGATGTGTGACGGATAATTGGGGAATTCAAGCAACACGAATGCAGTAATGCAGCTATTGGGTGATTGTATTCTGTCAAAAATGCACTGAACTCATCAAAGTGGTGATTGTGATGAATTGATTACTTTCAAGTTTCAAAGTTTATTTCAGTTTGTTTCAGAGCACAGGATACAAGTGTGAAACAGTGCAGTGACATTATTACCTTGAGAGCTATTTCCCAACAATGCAGTGATAATAATAATATAGATAATAATAGAAAATGGAGAAGAAAAAAAAACACAAGTATGATATAAGTTGAAGAAACAGGAGCATGAAAGTATATAAAGGTCAGTGTCAGTACCTTATTCAATGTACAGGGTTACTGGAGTGGTTGAGGTCGGTGTATACATAATTAGTGACTGGTAGTAGGATATACATGTATACAGGGCTGAAAAGGGAATTATAAGAGTACAGCAGGGTGTTATGAATAAATAAACAACGCCAACAACAAAATCAGAGGATTAGACTAGTAAACAACCTCTGTAGAGAACTATGTCAAACCCAGCTGCCAAAACCGAAACCAACTTAATTCACTGCGAACCTTGGAACTAACTACCCCAATAGACCCATTTCCCTGCCACGTCAGGCTATGGAATCCTGACCTGTTCACCGGACGTGCTACCTGTCCCTGACCTATTATTTGACCATGCTGGTCATTTATGAACATTTGAACATATTGGCAATGTTCTGTTATAATCTATACCCGGCACAGCCAGAAGAGGACTGGCCACCCCTCATAGCCTGGTTCCTCTCTAGGTTTCTTCCTAAGTTTTGGCCTTTCTAGTGAGTTTTTCCTTGTGAACGTGCTTCAACACCTGCATTGCTTTCTGTTTGAGGTTTTAGGCTGGGTTTCTGTACAGCACTTTGAGATATCAGCTGATGTACGAAGGGCTATATAAATAAATAAAACATATTTTTTAATTTTTTAAAAACTTTTGGTTATTGGACAACAGGAAGTGAAGTGGATTTACACCCGGCAACATAATTGGGGTAACAGAATTTCATCATTGGTCCCTGATCTGTACCACACAGAAAAGCATAATTATGGATATGATTGCCATTCTCTTCATGGTGATGTATCGTAAATAGCTGCACGAAGTTATAAATATGCAATCTCCTCCTTTGCAAATTTGATTATTGTACTATTTTCTTTATGAGCTCTGCCCCAAATCAGACCCAATTTGGTTGGTTCGGACCCGACAAAATCTGAACCAATCATAGACGTCTATGTTTCACAAGTTTGGACATCAAAGTACAGTACAGTAGAGCTCAGAAGAGTTTAGTAGAATACAGTACAGCATGGCACAAAACAGTAGAGTAGAGTTCATTACAGTACAGTACATTACAGTGTACTCAACTCCAGCGTGCTCTACTGTGTACTGAACTTAACTTACTGCACTGTACTGTATTGAACTATACTCTGCTTTTCTTAACTGTACTGAAGTACATGGGGCAAAAATATTTGCATATTATAATTTGTTTAATTCTTCCAGCTCTGCCAAGTTGGTTGTTGATCATTGCATGACAGTCGTTTTCAAGTCTCGTCATAGATTTCCAAGTCAATTTAAGTCAAAACTGTAACTAGCCCACTCAGGAACAATCAATGCCGTCTAGTGGTGCCAGGACAACAACAGCTCCCTCAACGTCTGTAAGACCAAGGAGCTGATTGTGGATTATAGGAGAAAGAGGGGAGAGCACGCCCCCATCCACATCGACAGGGCTGTTGTGGAGCGGGTCGAGAGCTTCAAGTTCCTTGGCGTCCACATCACTAAGGACCTAACATGGTCCACACACACCTGCACAGTAGTGAAGAGAGCACGGTCTCAGGAGGCTGAAAATATTTGGCATGGGCCCTCAGATCTTCAAAAGGCTATACAGTTGAAACATCAATAGCATCTTGACTGGCTGCGTCACTGCTTGGAATGGCAAATGCACCATAGACCGCAAAGCACTACAAACGGGGGTGCTTATGGCCCAATACATCACTGGGCCAAACTCGGTTTGAGAGGTTTCAGCCGCCCAAGTCATGGACTGTTCTCTCTGCTACCGGCACAGCAATCAGTACTGGAGAGCCAAGTTTTGGACCAAAAGGCTCCTGAAAAGCTTCTACCCCCACGCCATAAGACTGCTGAACAGTTAATCAAATGGCTACCCGGACAATTTACATTGAGCTCTTCCATTTTTTTTGCACAGAATATCCTGTACAGTCTCTATGCACACTAACTTGACTCTATCCACACACACACACATACAACACTGACACTCCAGCACACACACACATACACACACAACATAAGCTCACATACACACATGCATATTGATGCCACACACACACTCACACAGACACACTTTCACACTCTTCACATACACTGCTGCTACTCTGTTTAATATATATCCTGATTGCCTAGTCACTTTTGACCTGACCTACCCCGATGTACATACAGCTTAGCCAAATACATTTAAACTCAGTTTTTCACAAGTCCTGACAAAAATTCCCTGTCTTAGGTCATTTAGGATCACCACTTTATTTTAAGAATGTGAAATGTCAGAATAATATTAGAGAGAATGATTTATTTCAGCTTTTATTTCTTTCATCACATTCCCAGTGGGTCAGAAGTTTAAGTACACTCAAATAGTATTTGGTAGCATTGCCTTTAAATTGTTCATTGGGGTCAAATGTTTCGGGTAGCCTTCCACAAGCTTCCCACAATAGGTTGGGTGAATTTTGGCCCATTCCTCCTGATAGAGCTGGTGTAACTGAGTCCGGTTTGTAGGCCTCCTTGCTCGCACATGCTTTTTCAGTTCTTCCCACAAGTTTTCTATGTGATTGAGGTCAGGGCGTTGTGATGGCCACTCCAATACCTTGACTTTGTTATCCTAAAACCATTTTGCAACAACTTTGGAAGTATGCTTGGGGTCATTGTCCATTTGGAAGACCCATTTGCGACCAAGCTTTAACTTCCTAAATGACATCTTGAGATCCACTGAAATTGTGATACAGGGAATTATAAGTGAAATAATATGTAATAGTCTGTAAACAAATGTTGGAAAAATGACTTGTGTCATGCCCAAAGTAGATGTCCTAACCGACTTGCCAAAACTATAGTTCCTTAACAAGAAGAAATGTGTGGAGTGGTTGGAAAACGAGTTTTAATGACTCCAACCTAAGTGTATGTCAACTTCCGACTTCAACTGTGTATACTGCATTACCTTAATTACCTCAACTACTTCGTACCCCTGCACATTGACTTTGTACTGACACTCCTTGTATATGGCCTTGTTATATTTTTTTATTCTGTTACTATCTGCTTTTTTAAATTGACTAAATCGTTATTAATTCTGCATTGTTGGGAACAGGCTTGTCAGTAAGCATTTCACTGTAAAGTCTACACCTGTTGCATATGACCAATAAAATTGTATTTAATATACTCACTCACTCACTCACTCACTCACTCACTCACTCACTCACTCACTCACTCACTCACTCACTCACACACACTACAATGACACTCCCACATAAAATCTACACACATTCACATACACTACATAGGCACCCATAACACACACACACTCCAGACCAACATAAACACAATCACATACACGTTGCGCACACACACACACTTTTACGCTCATAATTTGCTGCTGCTGCTCTGTTATTTTACTCTTATTATTATCCATCCTGATGCCGAGTCACTTTATCCTGCCCTCATGTACATATCTACCTAAAATACCTCGTTCCTCTGCACATTCATCTGGTACCGGTACTTCCTGTATATACGTTGTTCAATTCTTGTGTATTTTATTTTATTCCTCGTGTAACTAATTTATTTCTAAACTCTGCATTGTCAGGAAGGGCTCGTAAGCATGCATTTCACGGTAAAGTCTACACCAGTTGTATTCGGCGCAACATTGTATTTTAATTTGCTCTTCTAGAGATATGAGAGTGAGAGAACAGCGACATGGTGCTGATCTCTGGTGGCCAGAATGGTCAAATGCATGACCATCCAATGAAAGATGCACTGAGAAATGCAACCATAAACCTTACAGTAAAAAACATGTTTGAATGTTATTTCCTGTTTTGAATGGAATGTACTTTGTGTCTGAAACTGAGCAAAACCAATATAAATAGTTATTTGTGTAGCATACTCTCTTTTACAAGAATGATTTAAAGAAAGTAATAGACATGAGCTAGAGACACTGTACTATAAGGACACAATATATAAGGACAAGCATATGCGATTGAATGTAACAAATTATTGAGTGGAAATGCACTTGAACAAGTAACACCATTGTACGTATTGCAGTCAGACGTCGTTCCCTATATTTACTACTGCCAGCTTGGTCATTTGGAAATTCTTGAGGGGGAATTGATTATCGGCAACCTATCCATTTCAGTAAAGCTAGCATCGTTGAGTGGCTGTCCCCGTACACAGCAAGAGCAAAAAAATACAATTGATATTCAGCGGCAACACAGTCCCTCTCCTTCGGCAGAGATCTCGAAAGGAATCTGATACTGATCCTAAATGGAACTATAACACCATTATTCTCCTTGCTTAAGAGACAGATTTAGGTGTTATCTGAGCTGAGTGAGCGGTTTTATTTACCTGCCCAATATCCTTCGATCTGATTTGTTGCCTCATTGGAATAGACTATTAGATGTCCATTCCTTCACCAAACAATGTATTAACTAGCCTAGCCCTCTGCACACGTATTGGTTGAACGTTTGGTTGAGTTACCTGTGCGACATATAAACAAGGAAAAATGTCCCAAAGAACAATACTTTGCTTGGATGGTGGCGGCTTGTGCCCGGCTGGCTAGAGTAGAGATTTTTTTTCAAAGCCAAGTCAGGAATAGTGGATACCATTTAACTAGAAGTGTTAATAACACAACACCTGGAATACATTATACATTATGAAGCATGTAGCTTTGAGTCTGTCAAAGGTTTCTGCCTGAATTCAGTGCATCATTTACAGTAGGGCTGAAACTTCATTTGCCCAAAACTGTCATTCCAGGTTGTCAAGGTATGGTCATACTTAAAAGGGTATTATGTCATCATTATAAATCCAATGAAGTGCTTTCTTTTATTTTCTTACAGACAAGCCTCAATGCCATATTCTAGAGAGGGTTGATTCAGGGGGTCAATGGAGGTGATATCCTTAGTGCAGCACACAGCTTCACACCTCCAACATCGCAGCATGCAGCTCACTGTTCTCTGGCCCATAAACTAGTCGTTATGGGGCATCTCTATGGAGACACCTTCCCATGGTGCTCTATAGCCACAGAAAAGTGTTTAGTATTGAGCTGGTGTAATGGGAAGCAATGAGGTTGAGCTTTCTGTAACAAACTGTTTGTAAAGATAAGGTAAAGGATTTTGACTTGAGCTGCTTATGATTAGAGCTTCGGAGACAGATGATTCCCATCCTGCCCTACAAAGGCAACATGCAGTAAGTTTCTTTTACTGCAAAATCTGACTAGACAGATAGCAATATCTGATACGCCATCATATCGAATCAACAGGCTTGTTATTGTGTCAGGAAATTAAATCAGATAATAAACCTGGCCATTAGAACAGATCAAAGATTTTTGATCAAATGCGTTTTGCCTTTGCAGGGCAGCATAGTGAAACAGTGCCGCCCAACTATTTCGTGATCTCTAATTTGTTTTTTTGCAGAGGTTGAATATTACAATCTACCTGACAAGTAGGCAAAAAGCAGTGAGATCAGTGGTTGCATGCTCATAGAACTATATTCCCACTTCCACTCCATACGCATACAACGTTCCAGGGCATATTGTATCATCCATTGCAGTACCTCCCTTGTGAGAAATACATAGACCGCCTACTATATACACTGCTCCAAAAAAATTAAGGGAACACTTAAACAACACAATGTAACTCCAAGTCAATCACACTTCTGTGAAATCAAACTGTCCACTTAGGAAGCAACACTGATTGTCAATACATTTCACATGCTGTTGTGCAAATGGAATAGACAACAGGTGGAAATTATAGGCAATTAGCAGGATACCCCCAATAAAGGAGTGGTTCTGCAGGTGGGGACCACAGACCACTTCTCAGTTCCTATGCTTCCTGGCTGATGTTTTGGTCACTTTTGAATGCTGGCGGTGCTTTCACTCTAGTGGTAGCATGAGACGGAGTCTACAACCCACACAAGTGGCTCAGGTAGTGCAGCTCATCCAGGATGGCACATCATTTAAGACATTTACATTTACATTTAAGTCATTTAGCAGACGCTCTTATCCAGAGCGACTTACAAATTGGTGCATTCACCCTATGACATCCAGTGGAACAGTCACTTTACAATAGTGCATCTAAAACTTAAGGGGGGTGAGAGGGATTACTTATCCTATCCTAGGTATTCCTTAAAGAGGTGGGGTTTCAGGTGTCTCAATGCGAGCTGTGGCAAGAAGGTTTGCTGTGTCTGTCAGCGTAGTGTCCAGAGCATGGAGGCGCTACCAGGAGACAGGCCAGTACATCAGGAGATGTGGAGGAGGCCGTAGGAGGGCAACAACGCAGCAGCAGGACCGCTACCTCCGCCTTTGTGCAATGAGGAGAAGAAGGAGCACTGCCAAAGCCCTGCAAGAATGACCTCCAGCAGGCCACAAATGTGCATGTGTCTGCTCAAACGGTCAGAAACAGACTCCATGAGGGTGGTATGAGGGCCCGACGTCCACAGGTGGGGGTTGTGCTTACAGTCCAACACCGTGCAGGCCGTTTTTCATTTGCCAGAGAACACCAAGACTGGCAAATTCGCCACTGGCGCCCTGTGCTCTTCACAGATGAAAGCAGGTTCACACTGAGCACATGTGACAGACATGACAGTCTAGAGACGCCGTGGAGAACGTTCTGCTGCCTGCAACATCCTCCAGCATGACCGGTTTGGCGGTGGGTCAGTCATGGTGTGGGGTGGCATTTCTTTGGGGGGCCGCACAGCCCTCTTTGTGCTCCCCAGAGGTAGCCTGACTGCCATTAGGTACCGAGATGAGATCCTCAGACCCCTTGTGATACCATATGCTGGTGCAGTTGGCCCTGGGCTCATCCTAATGCAAGACAATGCTAGACCTCATGTGGCTGGAGTATGTCAGCAGTTCCTGCAAGAGGAAGGCATTGATGCTATTGACTGGCCCGCCCGTTCCCCAGACCTGAATCCAATTGAGAACATCTGGGACATCATGTCTCGCTCCATCCACCAACGCCACGTTGCACCACAGACTGTCCAGGAGTTGGCGGATGCTTTAGTCCAGGTCTGGGAGGAGATCCCTCAGGAGACCATCCGCCACCTCATCAGAAGCATGCCCAGGCGTTGTAGGGAGGTCATACAGGCACGTGGAGGCCACACACACTACTGAGCCTCATTTTGACTTGTTTTAAGGACATTACAACTTCGTTGTCCTAAAACCATAACTTCCTGAGTGATGTCTTGAGATGTTGCTTCAATATATCCATCCATATAATTTCCCTTCCTCATGAGGCCATCTATTTTGTGAAGTGGACATGATACTACCACCCCGTGCTTCACGGTTGGGATGGTGTTCTTTTGCTTGCCAGCCTCCCCCCTTTTCCTCCAAACATAACAAAGGTCATTATGACCAAGCAGTTCTACTTTTGTTTCATCAGACCAGAGGACATTTCTCCAAAAAGTACCATCTTTGTCCCCATGTGCAGTTGCAAACCGTAGTCAGTTTTTTAATGGTGGTTTTGGAGCAGTTGCCTCTTACTTGCTGAGCAGCCTTTCAGGTTATGTCGATATAGGACTAATTTTACTGTGGATATAGATACTTTTGTACCTGTTTCCTCCAGCATCTTCACAAGGTCCTTTGCTGTTGTTCTGGGTTTGATTTGCAATTTTCGCACCAAAGTACATTCATCTCTAGGAGACAGAACGCGTCTCCTTCCTGAGTGGTATGACGGCTGTGTGGTCCCATGGTGTTTATGCTTGTATTCCATTGTTTGTACAGATGAAAGTGGTACCTTCATGCATTTGGAAATTGCTCCCAAGGATGAACCAGACCTGTGGAGGTCTACAAATATTTTTCTGAGGTCTTGGCTGATTTCTTTTGATTTTCCCATGATGTCAAGCAAAGAGGCACTGAAATTGAAGGTAGGTCTTGAAATGCATCCAAAGGTACACCTCCAATTGACTCAAATGATGTAAATTACACTGTCAGAAGCTTCTCAAGCCATGACATAATTTTCGGGAATTTTCCAAGCTGTTTAAAGGCAGAGTCAACTTAGTGTATGCTAACTTCTGACCCACTGGAATTGTGATACTGTGAATTCCTAATGTGACGAGTAGATTGCATAGTCATTTAGGCTAATAAAATAACTCAATCACTATTAGCAAAACATACAGTTCTGAACAATGCAATGCCTAAACACGTAGTGACATAGAATAGGCCTAATTATAGGCCTTATCACAATTGACTGGTATTTACAGCCTGAGACATTTGTGTGCAAAATTGTGTAGCTGTTCCTTACAAGCCAGAATGTTGATAAAATGACATTTAAAGTTGCTCTACCGGTTGCCTGTGCGGTTTGTCCTTCTGATGCTCAAACATTTTGACAAAATATACACAGAGTAGTGTAATTAAAATGACTTTCAGTACGCTTGTCTGTTTATCGAATTGTAATTCCGGTTTTTGGTTTTAAATACTGATGCAATACACAGGTGACAAACACTTGCACAATATGGACAAGCCTAACTTGACCATAGACCAAACTGCAAACACTTCCAGCTGACTGCAAGGAAACTGCGATTCGGTCGATTTAAGTTTGGTTACATTCGGCTACTGTTTACATATTGTGCATTACATGCAATGTGTCCAGATTGAAAAGACAAGCTACAGAATCTATCGGCACCGCAGAAGAAAGTCGGGTAAACAACACTTTCTTGTGGATATCCTGTCTCCACCCCCTACCTCCAAAAGGACCAACAGCATGTACCTTTTTATAGTAACCTCCAAATACAATTATATGCAACAATCTGGGCTGTAGAGACTATTGCATCTTTTTTAAAGCGCGACTTCTGTCAGACCAATAGCCATGAAGTAACCATGGTAACCGTCTGCTGTTTAGACATGCCTAATCACAGACGTTTCTTCTCCTTTTGCCCGTGACAAATTTGGACCTTTTTTGTAAACACATTTCATGCAATTCTACTACACTTTATATGACTGGACATAAGCAACATCTTTTTTAATACGACACAAATTAGTGGCCTACTCTGCTGACACTGGTGAATAGATTAGAAAAAACGACCTAGTCTTAAATGCAACCACCTAATCTAGGCCTATGAAAAGGGGAGACATAAATTGTACCATATGATGGCCATTTAGTCTGAAGGAGGAAATCATTGTCCCCCACCAAAACTTTCCAGTGATACTGATCCAATGATAAAAACAGTGACTTGGGATATGAACGTTGATCTCCCCTGGTGCCAATAAGATAGTGTTCTTTGTCTTCTCTTTTCGGCAATAGCAATTTTGTCTCTAAACTATGTTTTTTATATGATTGTATAAAAAACATTTGTGACAGGCCTAAACCTATTTAACTGCTTTTCACTGACTGGTACAACTTAACAATCAAATTGCACGCTTTAAACAATCCATAGTTCATTTTTAAAATGAAGCTCATGATCATCTGTGGTCAAATCATGCTCTCTGGTGTAGTATTTAGAATGATGTTATTTATTTGTGTATAGGCACAAGTAATTATATAGCAGAATGTAGCTAATTTACTTTAGTCTAAGCTCCTAGCTTATTGGACACACCGCCAATTCTGACATCAATGTGAAAGGAACCAGTGCAAAAAAACTGCTGGCAGAGAGGCTTACAAGGCAGAGTTCAAATGCCAACATCAAATCCAAATCAATCGACGCAATGCCTTTCTCTCTTAAAGTGATAGAAAGGCATGCAGGCTGACAGCTTCTCGCCCAGCGATGCTCCGCATGGTCCTAAAGGCAGGCAGCCTTTCAATATGCTAAACATTTGCATTTTTGTAGTCTACTTTTAAATGTTTGGTCTTGAGCTAGGGTATAGCGACTGCTAATGAATGGACGCAACTGGACCTGGATACTACCGTGAGTAAAAGAGACAATGAATGGATGTGCAGAGGTACCTGCCGAAGCAATCGCTGTCTAAAGCGAAGAAGAAACTGTTGTTGCTTCTTTGCCACTCATTTCGGAGGATTTATTGTTGTGGAATTCACTGTGTATTGTGGATTTGTTTGTGTGATTACTCTGGAGCGCGGTTGCAGGATTTGCCACACGTGTGAACGGAAACAATGCATCTGATGCAATCTAAAACACCTGTTGAGTTGTGTTTCCTGCTTTTTATTACTTGGATTGTGTTGAACTGTGTCTTACCGTGCTGTCGGAATTGCAGACAAAAAGCTTGATGAGCAGCCTGATGTGGCTGAGAGTGAAACTATTACTGAAGAGAAGCCACAAACACTTCAAAGTGCAAGTGATGACGTCATGATTGCTGAAACTGATTAGATTTACGAAGCTGATTGGCTCTCAGACGGCTAAGCTTGGTGTATTGACAAGAAAAATGAATTCAATAAATGCTCTCATTAGCAAGGGTGGGCGTGTTGACCAAGTAGACAAATGTGGAAATGATGCTAAATGAAATTCTGAAGGAATTCACAGAACTTCACCATTCTGTGCAAATGCTATTGTCTGAACAGGAGAAGTTTTAATGACCATGTTGATTGGTATAAGCCTGAAATGGAGAGGTTCAATTCATTTCTTGAAAACGTACATACATGGAAATGGGGAGGGTTTTACTCCTACTGAGGTTCCTATAGATGTACAACCTGATGACAGTACTTCACTTCATGTACTACGGAGATCAAAGGGCTCTCCACAGCACCCTCAACCTCCTTCGTTAGAGCGGAGGCAAAAAAAACGCAGCCCTATTGGCTCGTGCAGAAAGGCTCAAAATGAATCATCAGCTTGAAAAAGAAGAAGCAAAGCTGTTGGCAGAGCTGAAAGCAAAAAAAAAGGAGGAATTGGAAAATGAAATTGCAGCATTCACTGCCAAGTTGAAAGTCATTGGTGAATATAGGGAACACAGTGGATCAGCACAAGTCAATGCAAGGACACCAACAGATGGTATGACTGTTTAGGTCTCCAAGAACTTTGGAGAGGTTCATTTCCACAACCCCTGCAGCATCACTGCAAGGGGACATTCAGTCAACATACGATGACACATACAACCCTAATCTCACATCTTCTAGTCCTGGTGCACGCCCAAAGATTGGCCACCTGCAGTTACCAACAAGGTCAGCAGATGTCGCCACACACTGGTACTGGTGCTGGTGAAAGCGATCAAAAGATGCTTGTCAGTGTTCTACAAAACCAACAACGGCTGTAAGACAGGTACCAGTGTCTTCAGGTGATCCTTTGTATTATCAATCCTTCATCAGAGTTTTTGATCATGGCATCGACAGCAAAACTGACAGGCACCATGACAAGCTGTACTTCTTAAAACAGTATACCAGCGGGCAACCAAGAGACCTTGTTTGCAGCTGTTTACATATGGACCCCGCAAGAGGGTATATGGAAGACAAGACATTCCTAAAGCAAAACGTTGGTAATGGTATGAGGATCACTGCTGATTATATGGAGAAGGCTCTGTGCTGGTCACCCATTAGAGTTGAAGATGGGGTAAGGCTCCGCATGACTATTTCGGAGAGGTTGTCATCTAGTACATGACAGAGATGAATACACCCCCCAACATGAGAAGCATCATCTCCATTCAACCTCCGAGACAAGTGAACATCAGCTGCATGTGATGTTCAAGAAGAAACTGAGCAAAGAGCAAGTTTCAAAGACTTGGTGAGTTTCATCGAGAGGCCGGCTAGGATAGCCTCAGATCCCATATTCAGCAATGTTGAAGACTTTGTTACTGCTAACAAAGCTGTTTGAAAGACCAATGCTTCAGATCCCAAGCTTCAGCCTCCAACTTGGGAACAGAGGAAGCAGTTTCACCACTTTAATCACTACTGTAGCTGGCGGCACTAAAGGACAAAAATACTTACATTGCCTTCAGAAAGTATTGACTCCCTTTGAATGGTTACACATTTTGTTGTGTTACATCCTGAATTTAAACTGTCAAATGTTTACAAATGAACAAAAAATGAAAAGCTGAAATGTCTTGAGTCATGTATTCAACCCTTTTGTTATGGCAAGCCTAAATAAGTTCTGGAGTAGAATTGTGCTTAAGTCACAATCATAATTTGTTTGAACTCACTGTGTGCAAAAACAGAGCCGACCCATTTTTTTAAAAACATTTTTGCCTAAAATGACATATCCAAGACTAACTGCCTGTAACTCAGGACCTGAAGCAAGGATATGCATATTCTTTATATCATTTGAAAGGAAACACTTTGAAGTTTGTGTAAATGTGAAATGAATGTTGGAGAATATAACACATTAGATCTAGTAATAGATAATACAAAGACAAAACATCTGTTTTTTTTGTACCATCTTTGAAATGCAAGAGAACGGCCATAATGTATTATTCTAGCCCAGGCACAATTGAGATTTTGGCCACTAGATGGCAGCAGTGTATGTGCAACGTTTTAGACTTATCCAATGAACCATTGCATATCAGTTCATAATGTTTTATCAAGACTACCCAAATGAGCCCATTTTCAAGTTCCTAATTGTGCACACTTCTCAAACAGTAGCATTGTATTCTTTCACTGTAATAGCTACTGTAAATTGGACAGTGCAGTTAGATTAACAATAATTTAAGCTTTATGCCCATATCAGATATGTCTATGTACTGGGATTTTTTTTGTTACTTACAACCTCAGGCTAATGTGATTAGAATATGTTAGCTCAACTGTCCTGCGGGGGGGACACCGATCGCGTAGAGGTTAACATGATTTTGAAGTGCTGTTTGACCCTATATCGCAGATCATTTTATAGATAGATTTCAATTTCAAACTCACATTTTCTATTATATTTATCTCTTTTATATGTGCCGTATTATTTTCAAGTGCTTTTATTATACTAGAGCCATAGCCCAGTTCACATGTATCTTCTGGCTTGCATGTGAAATATGCCACCCATAAACACAAAGGGATTTGATTGACATGTACATAACCCACATTGCCATCTTGACAGGATGAAAACACTGCAGCATTTCAAATACGACATGTGACAAAGTTGTAATTATGCGACAGAAATGCTGCTATTTGGCTGGTTGGCAGGAGCTGTTGCCATATACAGTATGGCACCCCTTGACTTACTCTACATTTTGTAGCGTTACAGCCAGAATCCAGAATTGATTAAATATATATTTTTCTCTCACCCATCTACACACAATACCCGATAAAGACAATGTGAAAACATGTTTTTAGATTTTTGGGCACATTTAAAAAAAAATATATATATATATATATACAGAAATATCTAATATAGATAAATGTTCAGATACCTTTGCGATGAAACTTGAGCTCAGCTGCATCACATTTCCTTTGATCATCCTTGAGCTGTTGCTACAAGTTGATTGGAGTCCACCTGTGGCCAATTCAAGTGTTTGGACATTATTTAGAAAGAAACACCTGTCTATATAAGGTACTACAGTTGACAGCGCATGTCAGAGCAGAAACTATACCATGAAGTCCAAGGAACTGTCCATAGATCTCCAAAAAAATAATTATACAGTGTTGTAATGATGTGCAAGTTGTTTAAGTACAACTGGCAAAACAAACCTTGCTGCTTGGATTTGTTTTAGAATTATTTTTGGGTGTGTGTAATCTGAGGGAAATATGTTCATACATTTGGCAGGAGGTTAGGAAGTGCAGCTCAGTTTTGTGGTGGAATATTCTAATTAAGTGAGAGAGACTTTGTCAACAATGGTTGTCCTCTTGCTCAGTTGTGCACCGGGGCCTCCCTCTTCTCTTTCTATTCCAGTTTGCGCTATTCTGTGAAGCGAGTAGTACACAGCGTTGTAGCAGATCTTCAGTTTCTTGGCAATTTCTCGCATGGAATAGCCTTAATTTCTCAGAACAAGAATAGACTTTTTCAGAAGAAAGTTCTTTGTTTCTGCCAATTTTGAGGCTGTAATCGAACCCACAAATGCTGATGCTCCAGATACTCAACTAGTCTAAAGAAGGACAGTTTTACTGTTTATTTAATCAGAACAACAGTTTTCAGCTGTGCTAACATAATTGCAAAAGTGTTTTGAGCTCTTTTGCAATTGAGCACTTTTCCACATGTTCTGTTTTTATTCAAGCAGGACTGAAGAATGCATGGGCATGCTCACATTCACAAGTCATCTTTGTGAGAGAAAGAATGAGACATTGGGCCTGTCAGTCAAGGTACAACACACATTGATAGATACATAGCATCACGGAAAAGTAGGTTCAGGGTTCAGTGTCCCACCTCCCACTTCCCACCTCCCACCTCACCTTTTATAAAACCCTTTTTATTTCAATAGTCACAGAGTGCTTTACAGTTACATAGCATACACAGCCAAGTGTGAGCAAAGCAGAATCGAAAGCACAGAGACAAGAAGAAAATATGGTATTTTCAAGGCACTCTCAATTGGAGGAGGTAAAACAAGTTTAAATATAATAAATGTATATAATAAGGGACCATGTGAAATGTTCCACCAACAGGTGTCTGTGCCAACGCACTACACAACCAAGAAACTAGGCATACCGACTTCAGGCACTTCAATATCATGGTTGCGTTTTCAACACCACAATAAATAGACTGTCAATCTCGACAAAAAAAGAATACATCCCTTCCCACCATGTAGGCCTACCCAATATCGAAGGCTTGACTTGACAAGTTCAAAATGTCAAAGTTTTTGGTGCTATGTAATAGATGTCTCTTCACATTCATGAAATGGCCCCTTCACAGATTCCATTGATTTTATCTTATTAAGTGAGTAAAAATACATACATATGTAGGACCAGTCAAAGGTTTGGAGACACATACTCATTCAAGTGTTTGTCTTTATTTTTACTATGCTCTACATTGTAGAATAATAGTGAAGACATCACAACTATGAAATAACACATGTGGAATCATGTAGTAACCCAAAAAGTTTATTTTTATTTTTTATATATCTTAGATTCTTCATAGCCACCCTTTGCATTGATGACAGCTCTGCATTCTCTCAACCAGCTTCATAAGGTAGTCACCTGGAAAGCTTTTCCAACAGTCTTGAGGGAGTTCCCACATATGCTGAGTACATGTTGGCTGCTTTTCCTTCACTCTGCGGTCCAACTCATCCCTAACCATCTCAATTGGGTTGAGGTTGGGTGACTGTGGAGGCCAGCTCATCTGATACAGCACTCCATCACTCTCCTTCTTGGTCAAATAGCCCTTACACAGCTTAGAGGTGTATTTTGGATCATTCTTTTGTTGAAAAACAAATTATAGACCCACTAAGAGCAAACCAGAAATAGTCAATTCTTGTTTTAAAGAAAGAAGTACATCACTCCACACACGCACACACCTGTGTATGCAAAACACAAAAACGAGGTAGTAACAAAAGGCACTCCTTTGTTTAATAGTGTATGTTGTTTAAAAGGGTCAGAGAAATTGCAATGCCTTTTGTTACTACCTCGTTTTCGTGTTTTGCATACACAGGTGTGTGTGTGTGTGGAGTGATGTACTTCTTTCTTTAAAACAAGAATTGACTGTTTTTTTCTCTTCTCATTCAGAATAAAATATTATGGACAACGGAAGTATTAACAATGAATATTACAAACACTCTCCTTCAGTCGGCCTGGTGCTGTGGAAGAAAGCACCTAAGAGAGAGGTAGAAAGATTTGTCGTCTGTCAGAGAATTATCTCCGAATCTATATATAGAAATGGTTGATGTGTGTATGCCCTCGCATGTGTATTTACAGATCAATGAGTCATAGGAGGAAGACGTGAGAGAAAAGGAAACCGGTGTCAGGGGGAAATGTTCTGTCCCTGGGCGCTGGTGGTGTCAGCTTAGCCATTAAGATGTTAGACAGAGAACCTCAGTTTCACCGTAAAGGCACTACAACCAAACACCCACCCCAACACCCTGGGCTGCAAAGTGAGATACCACCATGGGCAGCCAGGTGGACTACTCTGTTCTCTGCTGGCCTGTACTGGAACTGCACAACTTTCTATTGGATCTGCCATCTCAGCTCTAGTCCTGTCCATAAACTTTAGCACACATCGATACAGGGCGTTAGTAGAGGAATGCGCACTAAAACCCTGGACCACAGCGAATTAGTAATATGATGTCATCCCCCACAGTGGGATTGTGTGTGTAATTGTGTGTGATCGTTTGTGTGTGTGTGTGTGTGTGTGTGTGTGTGTGTGTGTGTGTGTGTGTGTGTGTGTGTGTGTGTGTGTGTGTGTGTGTGTGTGTGTGTGTGTGTGTGTGTGTGTGTGTGTGTGTGTGTGTGTGTGTGTGTGTGTGTGTGTGTGTAATGTATTTGGATATAGTTTCTTTATAGTACAAACTTTAGCATTTTCTAAACCACTCAGTTTGTCTCATCTGTGTTTAAGACTGTGTAATCTCTACCTCTTTCCCATCCAAACAAGTAAATTCCACTAACAGGATAAGCTCATGGTACAATAGGATTTGCTGGTGTTCTAATCTCACCCGGCACGATACCTGGCAGGTTACAAGATTTCCAGGGACTTTGGACTGATTCTAATCTTACGGCTTGTGACGCCTTTATTGTGGTTTAATACATTATTATAGGCCATAAACGCTTGAAATAAAGAGATAGTTTCACAAACATTTTAGGCCAAGTTTGCATATTTGCATTCCATGCATGGTTTACTTGGCAGGGGTTTCTGTAGAGCTAGTATTAGAATTCTACAACAAAAATAATATTGAGATTGGTTTAAAATTTCTGAAAACTATCCCATTTATATGACATACAGAGTACTCTACAAATTATTAATTTGGAATTATATTATGTTGAAAGGTGATTGTTTTGCTCGAGCTTTCCAATACAGGATGTGATATTTTACTTTTGAAAGGTGATTGTTTTGCTCGAGCTCTCCAATGCAGGATGTGATGTTTTACTGTTGAAAGGTGATTGTTCCGCTCTAGCTTTCCAATACAGGATGTGATGTTTTTCTGTTGACAGGGAACATGAATTCGTTGGTATTCAGGGGCTGTTTTGCCCATCTTGCTGTACTAGTGAATGCATAGACTTTGTGACAAAGTTGATGAAGCCTGGATTTTCATCACCAGACACACACACACAGGAGTCCTGTGCAGTGCACCCGATGCTGACAATACGGTATTACGGAGTTTTTAGAATCGGTGCAAGAAAAAGTGTATAAGGACATTGTACATTGTTAAACACATACAGTGAGGGAACAAAGTATTTGATCCCCTGCTGATTTTGTACGTTTGCCCACTGAGAAATGATCAGTCTATAATTTTAATGGTAGGTTTATTTGAACAGTGAGAGATAGAATAACAGCAACAAAAATGCAGAAAAACGCATGTCAAATGTTATAAATGGATTTGTATTTTAATGAAGGAAATAAGTATTGACCCCTCTGCAAAACATGACTTAGTCCATTGTGGCAAAACCCATTTTTGGCAATCACAGAGGTCAGACGTTTCTTGTAGTTGGCCACCAGGTTTGCACACATCTCAGGGGTAATTTTGTCCCACTCCTCTTTGCAGATCTTCTCCAAGTCATTAAGGTTTCGAGGCTGATGTTTGTCAACTCGAACCTTCAGCTTCCTCCAGATTTTCTATGGGATTAAGGTCTGGAGACTGGCTAGACCCCTCGTCAGGACGCAGCTGTCTCCAATTTCCAATGCCTTCTGAAGCTATATAAAAGCCAGTGTTCTGTTCAGAAGAGTGATCATTACTGGGAGGTCATTGCAGAGAGATTGAATGTGATATAGATCATTGCTGAGAGAGGAGGTTGATGGCAGAGGGTTATAGCATGTTGCTCGTTGGTATGTACTGTGTTAGTTGTTACTGGGAGCAGTTGGTATGTTCTGTGTGAGTTTGTTGCTCAGATAGAGCTTATTTGATGTCCTTTGTTTCTTAGTTTGTTTGAGAAGTTTTGTTCTCCTGTTTAATTTGTTCCCAGGGGGGAAGGGGAAGGCAGGCACCTAGGGAGTGCTTAGGCAAGAGGCCCGCGGGTATACATATGCCCGTAGTATATTCACTATCTAGGCACACTAGGTAAGACCTGAGCGGACCACCCCCTGTATTTTGGTTAGGGCACCAGGTGGTGCTAAATTAGGTAAGTAGTGGTTAGGCAGGTAAGATAGGAGTTCCGTTTGTTCCGTCCAGCCCCTTTTCCCCATATTACTGTGTGAAGGAATAAATTCCTAGTAAACGGTAAATTCTCTGCCTTTTGTCATCCTTACTCACACCTACAGTCCATACCTCTCACTTCACGGAGATTTGAGTTGTAGCAGGGTGTTGCGTTCCCTCTTCATAGAGGCGTGCGTAACAAGCTCGTCACCTGTATAAAAGACACCTGGGAGCCAGAAATCTTTCTGATTGGGAGGGGGTCAAATACTTATTTCCCTCATTAAAATGCAAATCAATTTCTAACATTTTTGACATGTGTTTTTCTGGATTTTTTGTTGTTGTTATTGTGTCTCTCACTGTTCAAATAAACCTACCATTAAAATGATAGACTGATCATTTCGTTGTCCATGGGCAAGCATACAAAATCAGCAGGGGATCAAATACTTTTCCCCCTCACTGTGTGTGTGTGTGTGTGTGTGTGTGTGTGTGTGTGTGTGTGTGTGTGTGTGTGTGTGTGTGTGTGTGTGTGTGTGTGTGTGTGTGTGTGTGTGTGTGTGTGTGTGTGTGTGTGTGTGTGTGTGTGTGTGTGTGTGTGTGTGTGTGTGTGTATGCATGTGTGTGCATGCGTGTATGTGTGTATCTGCATATAAACTGCAAGGGTATTTGTACAAACACTTTGTAGTGGAAAATACCAAAACAGTTACTGATGCAACTTACTAGTGACCTGGATTTAATTACAACACACACAATACAATAAAAAAAGAGGAATCCAAGAATAGTTTTAGTCCATTTATTTTCTTTCTTTCCAATAATCCAAAATCAAACCAATACGATACGACGCAATGCGGTTGAAAATTGCCTGTGCTCCCAGGCAGACTAGCCCACACAATCACCTGGCAGCCATATCGAATCATTGGGGACAAATCAAAATCAAGGGGGGTTAGTCAGGGCTAAACAGGTAAGTAAATAGGGAGGAAGAGAATAAAACACAAAACACGAGAAATGGCTCCAACATTCCAGCCCCTAATTGTGGCTGCAGGCCAAATTAAAGCATTATTATATTTCATACATCATACAGTATTTCTCAAGTCCATAGTTCTTTTGTGTGTGTTAGTCCTTTCTTGAGACCCACCCGGGGCCACGTTGGTGTATGGGCTCCCGAGTGGCGCAGCCGTCTAAGGCACTGCATCTCACAACCGGCCGTGATTGGGAGTCCCATAGGGTGGAGCACAATTGGCCCAGTGTAGTCCAGGTTTGGCCGGGGCAGGCTATCATTGTAAATAAGAATTTGTTCTTAACTGACTTGCCTAGCTAAATACATATATTTAGCTAGGCAAGACACCTTTTTAAAATGTGTCTTTGTAAAGTGTCAGTATACTCTAGATGTTAGTCCTACTACGTTGCGTCCTGCAGCAAGCACAGCTCGCTGATTGGCCGCTCCAAGATGCTCGTCTTGGTCTTGAAGAGTGAACTCCTTACCTGATCCTTAGAATCAGGGAAGGGTTTGATGACTCTGGCCATCAATCAGGAGTTGCATGGTGCTACAGTATATCGTCCACTACTAGTATAATGTCATCTGTGGTGAGACTCCTTTTTATGAGCTTCCATTTTTGTCGCTCCTGCATTAACGGAAGGTACTCGCTGATTTTAATATTTTCCAGAACAGATCCATCAGATACTGAATCTGTTTGCGTCTTCATCTGGAATTACAAGTCCTCCTTCTGAAATAGCCCTGGTGGCATGATGGGTTTTACATTTCAGTTGTAGAAGGTGGTTTGGTCTGAGGGCCTCCAGATCATTGGGGTCATCAGACGCTGTGGTGATTGGACAATCATTCAGGATAGCTTCCACTTCACAGAAAGCTGTCTGTAAAGCCTTCGTCATCCAGTGTTTGTTTTCTCATGACTGAGGTCAGAATGGATTTTACCTGGCGTATCAGCCGCTCCCACACACCTCCATGATGGGAGCCAGAAGTCAATTTTATTCCATCAGGAAGTAAGTTGCTTTGGATCTATTTTATTTTCTAACTTTTCGTTGCTGTAGTGTTGTCTTTACTCTCAGCATCCAAACAACTGCCAATTTTCAAGTTACACTGTGAAAAGAGATTTCTATTTGTTGATTTGTGGGTCTCTTTTCTTTTTTTCACGACTATGTGATTGACAGTGATGTCTTTCTTTACCTCAGGGTCTTCAGAAGGGACGGGGCTCATCTGGCATTCCTGGCCCCTGTGACTCCGCCCTCAACAGGAAATCTGGACCTTCAATCCATCTCTGTATTTCAGGAAAATTTGATGCCACATCATCTGCTGGAATGACTTTGGAGCTCACACACCGCCACTCAGTAGTCTTTGACAAACCTCTGATGACTGAGACTCTGTTTGCCAGGAATGTGTGCAACCTTCTTGTTTCTTTGACTATGTAGCTCAACACAGATTTGCTATCAGTCCAGAAGACGGATTTTTGCAGCTGAATCTGAATCTCTGATTTCAACATTGACCTACTGCTGAAAGCTCTAGTTGGGGAAGGTAGTTTAGCAGGGCCACTCTCGCTCTTTCCATGATGCATGTGACGTGGGGATCGTCTGTGGGGTTTCTTTGCAGTGGATAGGTCACAACACTGGCATCTCAGAAATGTTGCAACTGTGAAGATATTACCTTGCCGAAGCCACTTGGTTTGATGCATCTGTTGACATAGAAACCAGTCAGTTGGTTCAGATCTGCAAGACGTTTCTTCCACTGCTGAGAAAATACATCTGGTATTTCTTCATCCCAGCCACAGTTGGATTTGCACAGCTCCTGGAGTATTCTCCTTGTTGTCAGGATGAAAATGCAAGGAATCCCAGAGGATCATACACTGAGCACACAACAGATACTATACATCTTGTGTGCGGTCGATTCTTCATGACTGTTCGGAATCAAAGTGTGCCAGCCTCCACGTCCCACTGGACACACAGTGCTTTTCCACAGGTAAATTCTCGATGTCGTGGTCAAGCTCTTTCACCTATTTAACCTTATCCTGTTATGCAGGTGAATCCACTGAAAACAGAGTCTTTAATCCAGTAAAGAAGCATAATTCCCAGGACAGAACCAGGACAGCACGGCAGCAGACTCAGACACCTGCTCACCAGGTCTCACGACAGGGAAAAGATAGGGAACATGGGAAGACAGGGGCAGCGAAACACAGGGAAAAATGAACAGAGGGAAAAGCAAAATGACAAGACAATCTAAGACAAAACATGACATATCCACTGCAGGTAATGAAGCCAGGACAGCCAGGACAGCACGGCACCTCTGAGGTCTCCGACCGGGGTGACGGCTTCACCGTCTGTGGGAATGGATTTCAAGCAATCGGAAACATAAACGTTCCTTCTAATGGTATCTTTTACAGTTTTACTAAGTGCAAAGCTAGCGCAGCTGGGGGATGAAATTGCACTGAATAGATGGACTGTCATCCCGTACCCTGCCAGCTGTTGGCTTACATCAACATCAGGCCACCACAGGAAACTCAGGAAGTCAACATCCTGAGGTGGTACTCTGACCTGAAGGAACATGCCCTCAGTATTGGCCATCAAGGCAATGGGCTCCGGCTGAAACTTGAGCAGAACACTGAGCAGTGTGTTGGATAGGTCTGGGCCTTGCAGAGGCTCGTTGTTGAGAGATGTGGCCTTGAATGAAGCAGCACAGTCAAAAACCACACGGATACCATCTTGGATGGTAGACAGCATAATGTGGAATGTACCACACTTGTCCTTCATCAAGCAGCTGGTCTTCTGGTACCTTTTCAACGTGACCTTTCTGTATGACCTCGTTCATAAAAACCTTTGTAGTACTCAAATAGAACTTTGTCATTGTTGAACTTCCTTATGAGGTTCAAGGTTTGCTGTTCTGATTCCGAAAAGGGTGTTGAAGGTGGTAATGTCAATCCTTCAGTGTCGCAGAGTCTGATGCTATCTTGAGGAACTGCTGGTCATTGTGACGCTGTTCTGGGAAATCGTGATTGTATTGCTTGACAAGGAGTGCTTCGATGTTTGCAATAGAGATACAATTTGATGCCATGCACTGTCTTCCATGTTTATCTACGCTGGTGCTGCTGTTGAGTGGACCATTGACCATTGATATTCTGTGATTGTGTTTTCGTTGGTGACAGGAATCTGTCTCTGAGTGTAGACCTCTGGCAGCTGAAAGAATATACAATTCTAGGCCCTTGAATTTCTAGCTGCTCAAATATTTCTCCTGTCCCATTGTTTTTTGAAGAATCTCTTTCTTTCTTATCCTTCAGATGCAAGCAAGTCTATCATCAGCTTCTCAATACAGGTTGCAGAGCTACCTGAGCAAGCATGTTTGATTTGGACAGGCAAGATGGCTAGAGTACAATCTTTGTTACCGGTCCCAGTATGGCCACATGATGACATGAAGCACTGCTCACTGTTTCTTCTGATGTCTCCAGCAGAACTTCACCTCTCTGGGATAACTCCAGTCATCCGTCTTTACGTGCAGCAAACTTGGAAGCTTTCGCTGACACATTTTACACGTCAGCCGTCTTTTGTGGTCTCCGCCAAAGTGTCCTCTAGTCAACAAATCAAAACGTAAATATTTACTTTTGAGAAAGTCCACGTTTTTTCTTTGTGTGGTCTTCATGTGGTCTTTCTGCAGCACTCCATTGTGTGATAGCGTGAGCAGAATAAACATAGCTTTAGAAGAGCAGTGTACTGGCTGTTCTCCTGAATATTTTCACAGTTTACAGTGCCTCCAGAAAGTATTCACACCCCTTGACTTTTTCCACGTTTTATAATCTTACAAAGTGGGATTAAAATGGATTTAATTTACTTTTTTTGTCAATGATTCACGCAAAAAAAACTCTGCAATGTCAAAGTGGAAGTAAAATATATTTTTTTTAAAGGGCTTTAAGGGAAAATAGAACACTAATATACAGTTGGAGTCGGAAGTTACATACACTTAGGTTGGAGTCATTAAAACTCGTTTTTCAACCACTCCACAAATTTCTTGTTAACAAACTATAGTTTTGGCAAGTCTGTTAGGACATATACTTTGTGCAGGACAAGAGTCATGTTTCCACCAATTGTTTACAGATTTCACTTATACTTTACTGTATCACAATTCCAGTGTGTCAGAAGTTTACATACAATAAATTGACTGAGCCTTTAAACAGCTTGGAAAATTCCAGAAAATTATGGCATGGCTTTAGAAGCTTCCGATAGGCTAATTGATATAATTTGAGTGAATTAGAGGTGTACCTGTGGATGTATTTCAAAACCTACCTTCAAACTCAGTGCCTCTTTGCTTGACATCATGGCAAAATCTAAAGAAATCAGCCAAGACCTAAAAAAAATGATTGTAGACCTCCACAAGTCTGATTCATGCTTGGGAGTAATTTCCAAATGCCTGAAGGTACCACGTTCAACTGTACAAACAATAGCACATATGTATAAACACCATGGGACCACGCAGCCGTCATACCGCTCAGGAAGGAGACGTGTTCTGTCTCCTAGCGATGAACTTACTTTGGTGCAAAAAGACTCCACTAACCATTTCATTAGAATGTTCATGATGTCCCTGTGACAACTGTCGATAGACATAGCTGGTAAATTTGTATTTAAATTGTTGCCAGCAGCATAGTTACAGTCACCAATGCTCTGGATAACAGAAAAAAACAGCCTAACCAGCGTCTGGAAGTAGCTAGCAAGCTAGTCAACTCCTTGGCCAGAGTCCAGTGTGCACTCTGAATGCTCCGAGAGCGAAAGGCTCTGAATTTACCAACAGATAATCTGACAACACTCTGAATTTACGAATGCCCAGAGCGCACTCTGAGCACACTCTGGCACTCTAGATTGAATTTACAAACACACCCGTAGTATAAACCTGACTTTAGTCTTAAATCTTTGGTTGTTTAGTACATGGCCTCACATGTGAATTATTAAAGAGATGGGTGAGGGTAAGGCATAAGGGGGTGTGAACAATGCTGAATGGGTGTAGACAAAGAAGAGCTCTCCAGTAGGTTTACCAGACCATTCCAGGGTCATTTTCTCAAAAGTGAGGTTACAAGTTTATTAAATTTCCTCAACTGTAATGTATGATATACAATTTTCTAGCTCTGAGTCTCTACTTTACTTTACTTTGCTACATGAGACCAAATCGATCCGGTCGGTCACATTTGTGTCTAATATCCTTTAAGAAATTCTTCAAGCTCTGTCAAGTTGGTTGTTAGTCATTGCTATATAGCCATTTTCAATTATTGCCATAGATTTTAAAGCCGGGTTCAGTCAGAACTGTAACTAAGCCACTCAGGAACATTCAATGTTGTCTTGGTAAGCCACGCCATTGTATATTTGTTCTTGTGTTTAAGGTGTTTGTTCTGATGAAACATGAATTTGTCTCCCAGTGTCTGATGCAGCAGACTGAACAATGTTTTCCTTTAGGATTTTGCCTGTGCTTAGCTCTATTCTGTTTCTTTTTATCCAAAAAACCCTCCATAGTCCTTGACAATGTCAAACATACCCATAACAAGATGCAGCCACCACCATGCTTGAAAATATGAAGATTGGTACTCAGTGATGTGTTGTGTTGGATTTGTTACAAACATAATGCTTTGTATTTAGGACAAAATGTTTAATTTATTTGCCACATTTTTTGCAGTATTACTTAAGTGCCTTATTGCAAACAGGATGCATGTTATGGGATATTTTTTTATTCTGTACAGGCTTCCTTCTATTCACTTAGTAATTTAAGTTTGTTTTGTGGAGTAGCTACAATGTTGTTGATCCGTCCTCAGTTCTCCTATCACAGCCATTCAACTCTGTAACTGTTTTAAAATCACCATTGGCCTCATGGTGAGATGCCTGAGTGGTGTCCTTCCTCTCCGGCAACTGAGTTAGGACCGGCAGCTTTATCGCTGTAGTGACTGAATGTATTGATACACCATCCAAAGTGGAATTAATAACCAGTGGTGTAAAGTACTTTAGTCAAAATACTTCAAAGTACTACTTAAGTCATTCTTTGGGTTATCTGTACTTTACTATTTATATTTCTGCCAACTTTTACTTTTACTCCACTACCTTCCTAAAGAAAAAAATGTACTTTTTACTCCATACTCCCTGACACCAAAAAGTACTTGTTACATATTGACAGGAAAATGGTCCAATTCACACACTTATCAAGAAAACATCCCTGGTCATCGCTACTGCCTCTGATCCTGCGGACTCACTAAACACAAATGCTTAATTTCTAAATGATGTCTGAGTGTTGTTGTGTGCCCCTGGCTATCCGCAAATTAATAGAAAATGTAAAAAAATTGTGCCATCTGGTTTGCTTAATATAAACCATTTGAAATGGTTTATACTTTTACTTTTGATACTTAAGTACATTTTAGCAATTCCATTTACTTTGATACTTACAGTAAGTATATTGAAAACCAAATACTTTTAGACTTTTACTCAAGAGGTATTTTACTGGGTGTCACAACTTCCACTGAAGGTGGCTCCCCTTCCTGTTCGGGCGGCGCTCGGCGCTCGTCGTCACCGGTCTACTAGCTGCCACCGATTCCCTTTTCCTTTGCTGTTGGTTATGTCTTATTGGTTTCACCTGTTTCTCGTTTGGGGTTTGGTTTAGGGCTATTTAAGCCTGTTATGCCCGCCTGCTTTTGGGCGGGCTTGTTTCTCTGTTCTGTTTTGTATTTTTCCGGACTGTTTGTGTCCTGTTTTGGGCCGGTCATTTATTCGCCTGTTGTTTTGGCATGACCTTTTCTCACCGGACTAAATACGGTTTTCCTTAAACCTCTGCTCTCTGCGCCTGACTGGGCACCCACCACTCCTAGTTACGTAACACTGGGTGACTTTCACTTTTTACTTGAGTCCTTTTCTATTACGGTATCTTTACTTTTATCCAAGTA
Organism: Oncorhynchus gorbuscha; assembly: GCF_021184085.1. Taxonomy (NCBI): domain Eukaryota; kingdom Metazoa; phylum Chordata; class Actinopteri; order Salmoniformes; family Salmonidae; genus Oncorhynchus; species Oncorhynchus gorbuscha. Next base: position 53,996,009 of record NC_060181.1, on the reverse strand, counting down.
TGACAATTGAGTACTTTTTCCACCACTGTTAATAACTGCACCATGCTTTTTACCCATTTACCAATCGGTGCCCTTCTTCGCGAACCATTGGAAAAGCTCCCTAGTCTGTAGTTGAATCTGTGCTTGAAATTCACTGCTCGACTGAGCGCCTTTACAGATAATTATATGAGTGGGGTACAGAGATGGGGTAGTCATTTAAGAAAGTGGAAGTCTGCTGCACAATTTAAATATGTAGTAAAGGAGCCTGAGGAAAGGCAAGGGGAATATACATGGTTTACATTATCAATAGATTTCCATTGTCTCAACAGAGTCACAAACTGGATTGGCAACATCAGAAAGTATTGAGGAGCTGCCACAAGAAATGTTCTGGAAAGTGTAAATTTTTGTTAAAACAATTCAAACATTTTTTTAAAGACCTGGCTTGACATTGTACTGTGTTTGTTTCCTTTTGAAAACTTTAGTTGTGCTTGGTTAAGTTTGCCAGGCTCAATGGTACCAATGGTCCTGAAAGTGCAAACTTCACCTATCCAGCACGTCAGGCCAACTATTTCAAGATGTTGAAATGAAACAAATGCTATTTTGACCCAGGTATGGATTTGAATGTCTTCTTATGATGTCTCCATAAGGTTCTCATTAACATGACATATCATGGAAAGTCATAATTTGCTGACATTATGCCCATTTATGTAAAATCACTGCTCTCTGCACAGACACCTTCATGCTTAACCAAAGAGATAGTGTCTGAGTACATAAGTTGTCATAAACTATTATTACAAGTTATGTCAAACTTTAAATCTTGTTTAAGACAACCTCATGATGGATCACTCGATTCAAACAAAAACCAGCTAATGCATTGAGACGTTTTACTCTTATACAGTCTAAATGCATGGCAAGAGATGTCACCATATCATGTTTGACAATCTCTAAAGACACCATAACAAATGAGATCCGAAAGATAGCATAACAAATGAGATCCGAAAGATAGCATAACAAATGAGATCCGAAAGATAGCATAACAAATGAGATCCGAAAGATAGCATAACAAATGAGATCCGAAAGATAGCATAACAAATGAGATCCCAAAGACAGCATAACAAATGAGATCCGAAAGATAGCATAACAAATGAGATCCGAAAGATAGCATAACAAATGAGATCCGAAAGATAGCATAACAAATGAGATCCGAAAGATAGCATAACAAATGAGATCCGAAAGATAGCATAACAAATGAGATCCGAAAGACAGCATAACAAATGAGATCCGAAAGATAGCATAACTAATGAGATCCGAAAGATAGCATAACAAATGAGATCCGAAAGATAGCATAACTAATGAGATCAGAAAGATAGCATAACAAATGAGATCCGAAAGATAGCATAACAAATGAGATCCGAAAGATAGCATAACAAATGAGATCCCAAAGATAGCATAACAAATGAGATCCGAAAGATAGCATAACAAATGAGATCCCAAAGATAGCATAACAAATGAGATCCGAAAGACACCATAACAAATGAGATCCGAAAGATAGCATAACAAATGAGATCCGAAAGATAGCATAACAAATGAGATCCGAAAGATAGCATAACAAATGATCAGCGGCATATTGGCAAAATAAGTCCTCTTCAAAGGGATCTAAAGTGTTGGGAGTATAAAAAGGATCTTCAAAGACGGCCCAGTTAAGATTCAAATAGATTACACAAATACCAGATCTATTACAACTTACCGAGGTAAAAACTAAGAATACTGAAGTAAAAAGCTTGTAAAGAGGAGATATTACAAAGTAAAGTCTAATTATTTATAAAATGTATCTTTCGTGTGCCCTCTTTTAAACTTCATATGTGTCATATTATAAGAACTAATGGTATTAGAGACCTCTCAGCTCAACTGTCCAAAGCTTTGGCATTTCATAAATAACTTTTAATCACACCTCAACACAGTGGCCCCCATTACCAGCTCATAACATATTCACATCAGTCCACTTTGCCGCAGGCTCTAAAAAATAGTTGCACCTAAGGGATGGTCAGTTCTGTTCCGAGGCTATAATATACTTCAGGAATCTAAAGAATACGAAGCCTAGAAAGCCTCAAGGTTCAAGTCATTAGTACCGGTTGTGAGAACTCAAGAGAACCAAAGAATGATTACTACCGGTCAGACCGTAGTTTGACAAATGGTATTTTACATCCTGACGTGTTTAAAAAAAAAAAGTATTGGTTTAGGCGTAATCTTCGACATAGGGACAAATAAGCCACTTCTTGGGAATAAGCACTGATATGCAAATGAACAACAGACAGTGTCTCAACAACAAAAAACAAATTAGTAACACATTTATCACCCATTCCTCAGTGAATAGAGAGAATGAGAAAGAATGAGAGATGCACTGTGGGGAGAGAATATATTGAGATCAGTTGGCATGCCGACTATAAATTATAGAGTCACAGACTGGAGCGGTGATGCAATTATTCTTTTTGAGACAAATTCGAGCAATCGATCAGATGCTAAGGATGGCTGTCGAGCAAGCAGCCTGCAACACGTCAGTTGCTGGGAGTTTTTCGAGACAATTTATTTGATAGATCTTAGCAAGGGGAGAGAATGCACAGGGAGTGCCTCAGCGGTTCAATAACCCACCATTGGTGTTGTTCGGGACCAGGGGAGTAGAGCTAGCTGCAGAGATGAAGGTAGATGGTATGTTGAAAGATGGCTCTGATAGTCAAGATCCAAGGTGCTTTGGGTGTCTCATGTGGGTTAGAGAAAAAGCAGATGTTATATAGGCAAGTATACTGTATATACTTGGACTTTTAAAAGTGTCCGAAAGGGATGTTCATCCATGTTTCATGGATTTTATCTTTGAAATATGCCAATGTCACAGAAGAATACTACCAAAATAATACTTTTACGGAACAATACTACCATATTACTACCATCTCCAGTAAAATGTTGTCCCATGACGTCTTAATTACATATTTTTCTAGTTGTAACCGGGTAAAGACATCTTTTATTATGACAGCATATTTTGCCTGTTATCTGGTCAGATAATCTGATTAAAACCAGATTAAGACATAGTTTCTGGTTGCTAAAAACAAGTTAACAAAACATCCTTTTACATCCAGTACACAACCTGACCATGACTTTATAAAACACATCATAACGACATCATTGCAAACAGTTTTGCCTGCTGGGTCACCACAGTTCATTCATCTTCACTCATCATTCCTAGTTCATCACATCCCTCCAGTCTGCCCTATCTTCTTTTTCCCCATTACAACCCTCAGTCCTACACAATCTTATCAGCCCATTATTCAGAGATACTGGCCTCCATCACTCCTCCATTATAGGATCCATTAACCCCTACTTCCCCTCACGGTGACCTTTCATCATCCAGCCTTCAGTACAATTTCACATCATCACACGTCAGCATCATTCCCATACTACGACAAAAACATGAAAATATGAAGATAATATACCAAAGCCAAAGAGATAGGCCTATCTAATGGAATGGTTTAATGTGATTATATGCTATATACAGTGGGGAGAACAAATATTTGATCATCTAATTAATTACTTAAAAATCATACATTGTGATTTTCTGGATTTTTGATTTAGGTTCCGTCTCTCACAGTTGAAGTGTACCTATGATTAAAAAAATACAGACCTCTACATGCTTTGTAAGTAGGAAAACCTGCAAAATACTTGTTCTCCCCACTGTATATCCACACGGTACTATAAAGTTCACATCAAATCTACTACAGAAATATGAGCGTGGCATATTTTTCTCTCTCGCTGTGCTTGTTTAATGGCTAATAAATATGTTCCATCATTTATAATTATTTAATGAGCATGATTACTAATTAATGAACTTCCCCCACTGTGTAAACTCAATTAACCATCTATAAATATTGGTTGTCCGATATGCAATTACTTTTCCCAAATGCTCTCTCAAACTCATAATGGCTTTTTCTCAAACAGTAAATAGCTGAGGTTTGGGTTATTGAACTTGCAAGTGAATTGTGTACAGGACATGAGACTTGTGATTGCTTTCTCAACATTTCTCCGTTTGCAAGTGGCTGTCAGTGCAATCCTCTTAACTCACCCAAATTTCAACTACTTTTGAATGGCCTTATATTTCTGGATCTTAAAGGAAAATCAGCTCAAAACAGTCTTCTTTCCCATAGAGCCTGCAAGGTAACAGAAATCCAGAAGGTCTGATACAATCACACTCACACAGAAAGCGCCGATAAGCATGCAAGCAGTTCCTCTAACTGTTTAATAAACTTTGACTTCATACAGACACTGCTAATAAGACCCTTTAGTGAGAAGGAGATGTAAAACCATAAATAGTACCCTACGCCTATATGATAGCCAGTCCTGCTATTGGACAACGTTCTTGTGCTCTTATCACCTCATCAGTAATATGGTTGTGGTATCCCAGATGACTACAGTCACTATAGCCTTGGCTTCCTGCTTTCTGATGGGGCCGGTTCAGTTTATTGCCCTATCTGTGCTTGGGTGGACCTGTCACTTTTAAGGACCGAATGGTGTGAGCCGCAGCTGCTCGCAGACTTTGCTGGTCTCGTAAACCCAGCAGGAGCCTCGGAGAGTGAAAGCCCACAAACAATCTGCTGCCTCTTCTTAATTGGATTGTGTGTAAAGAGGAAGTGAAGAAGACATGGGAGTGTTTTAGAGGATCAAGGAGGGTGGTTAAGATCCAAAACACTGGCAGGGGGAGATCAGGCACTGGAAAGGAGATTATCTTTTGTATGAAACGGAGGTGGCCTAACAGTTAAACCAACTGTGTATTACAGAATGGTAAATTGGATCAAATGTACGATCCAGGACATGTTTGCATGAGATGAAGAGATAGTTGCTGCTACAGTGCCTTCGGAAAGCATTCAGACCCCCTGACTTTTTCCAGATTATGTTACGTTACAGCATTATTCTAAAATGTATGTATTTTTTTTTAAATCCTCAGCAATCTACACACAATATCCCATAATGACAAAGTGAAAACAGATTTTTAGAAATTGATTGGACATGATTTGGAAAGGCACACACCTGTCTATATAAGATTCCACGGTTGACAGTGCATGTCAGAAAAGAAAACCAAGCCATGAGGTCGAGACAGGATTGTGTCAAGGCACAGATCTGGGGAAGGGTACCAAAACATGTCTGCACCATCTGAAGGTCCCTAAGAACACAATGGCCTCCATCATTCTTAAATGGAAGAAGTTTGAACCACCACTCTTCCTAGAGCTGGCCGCCCAGCCAAACTGAGCAATCAGGGAATAATATCCTTGGTCAGGGAGGTGACCAAGAACCCGATGGTCACACTGACAGAGATACAGAGTTCCTCTGTGGAGATGGGAGAACCTTCCAGAAGGACAACCATCTCTGAAGCACTCCACCTTTATGGTAGAGTGGCCAGACGAAAGCAACTCCTCAGTAAAAGGCACATGCCAGCCAGCTTGGAGTTTGCCAAAAGGCACCTAAAGACAAGATTCTCAGGTCTGATGAAACCAAGATTGAACTCTTTGGCCTGAATGCCATGTCTGGAGGAAACCTGGCACCATCCCTATGGTAAAGCATGTTGTTGACAGCATCATTCTGTGGGGTGTTTTTCAGTGGCAGGGACTGGGAGACTAGTCAGGATTGAGGTATAGATGAACGGCACAAAGGACAGAGAGATCCTTGAAGAAAACCTGCTCCAAAGTGCTCAGGACCTCAGACTGGGGTGAAGGTTCACCTTCCAACAGGACAACGACCCTAAGCACACAGCCATGACAACGCAATAGTGGCTTCTTGACAAATAAATGAATGGCCTTGAGTGGCCCAGTCCGGACTTGAACCCAATCGAACATCTCTAGAGAGACCTGAAAATAGCTGTGCAGCCACGCTCTCCATCCAACCTGACAGAGCTTGAGAGGATCTGCAGAGAAAATGTGAGAAACTCCTCAAATACAGGTGTGCCATGCTTGTAGTGTCATACACAAGAAGACTTGAGGCTGTAATTACTGCCAAAGGTGCTTCAGAAAAGTACTTAGTAAAGGGTCTGAATACTAATGTAAATGTGATATTTCTGTTTTGTATTTTTAGTAAATTAGCAGAAATTTCTAAAAAAACGTTTTTTCTTTGTCATTGTGAGGTATTGTGTTTAGATTGATGAGGGGGATTTTTTTAAATCAATTTTAGAATAAGGCTGTAACAAAATGTGGAAACAGTGAATGTGTCTGAATACTTTCCGAAGGCACTGTATTTTACCTGGGGTTTGAAATACTGTTGTGCCCTCAATTTTAACCCAGCACAATTTGTACTCTAGCACTCCATATGGAACATGATTTTCTGAAAGTAAATAACCCATCTTTCACTACGTCAATACTCATAATGTTTCAATACATCAAGGTCCAGTGGAGATCCGTTTGTCTTGGGCTGTCTCACTCCCATTCAGGTTGCACCTGAGCTTTCCTCACATGAAATAGGGATGAGTCAGTCAGCGTAGTGCTCCGTCCCATTTCAGCACCATGCCACTGTCCTCAAGCGCTGCTTTGTCTCTGTGAGGCTCAAACTATTTCAGCACCACGTGCTTTCCACCAACACATAGACACATGCCAAACTGCTCTCTCTCTCTCACTCTCTCACTCACTCACACCAATTTCCAATACCACCTTAATATATTGTATGTAATATGTTTGAATGTTGATGTGAATCTTGCATCATTTAGACTATCCTCTGAGGACATTTAGCAGTCTGCCAATGGACAGATGTTTTAGTATGAAGCCATCGATGGAGCCAACACCCAGCTTTACTTACCGAGTCGTGAGTCAGTGATTGACCTTCAGTCACAGAATCACTGTTAGCCCTTAGAAAAGCATCCAGTTTATATGGAGAGTGGCTAATGTGCTATTATATATGGCAAAAGACTAACACTTATGTAGGCAGGCCTGGCCTGTGCCATTACAGGGTAATAGTACTGTTGGTGGCAGGGGTTGTGTCGCTGTAATCTGGGCTCAAATCTAAATACAATACCATCAAGAAGCATGCGTGCGACCAATTTTTATGAGCTTGAAATCCCTCTAATATCTATATGGACTAAAATGTATGCATATAAGACCCACGATGTGTAAGAAATCAAAGCCTTCGCGATACAACCTGTTTACATTTGACAGCCTAAGACAAGCCACTCATCATGCCTGGGAAAATTGGGTTTCAGCTTTCAAACACATACTACAATGAACCAGGTATGTGGTGAGACGGGCTGTCCGTGAGCAATGTATCCATGCAATCGACTACATGCACATTTCTATTCTGTACTGTATGTCATTCCCAAAATATGTATACATGCATTTTAAGGGAAATATCAATAAAGTTTCTTCCAACAAAACATGACCCAAATGTGGCATTTCCCCGGTAATCCAGAGAGAAATGATGCACAATTAAACCAGTAAAGAATTGACCTATTTATTCTGCTTTACTTTTATTCCCATAAGAGAGACAGGGACCTCCTCAAGTAGTTGCCAAAAGACGCAGAGCACGATCTTGATGAACATTGATTGAGTTACTCTTAACAACAGGTCCATCTGGCCCAAATTCCCTTGAGACATCATATACACACACCAAAGAAACGTAGCCTAATTACGGCAATCTGTCAAGCTTTAAATGGCAATTTACTATTAGCCTATGGGTATGATGGATGAACTAAATTAACGCTGCTTGTCGTCATATTTTGTATTAACATGAAAGTGAATGGGTGGTGGGTGGGTAGAATCGATATGCCTTTTTTCAAAGGAATATATTGGTAGCATATTTCCCCCTCTTTCTTCTACTCTCGACGTGATCTGAATTTTCAATTGCTGTACTGCAGCATTGTGTGTAACTACAATGCTCTTTATCCAACAAAATATTTGCATTTGGCTTCAAAATGTTTGCTTAACACGCTGAACAGTATCCAACACCCTGCTATAAAGTGAAATTAATCTTCAATATATAGCCTAATCTGTGTGGTAGTACTGCAACATTTCTCAAACCCAACCACATCTAAAAACCAACAACAGCCACCAAACAGAGTATTAGGTCAAGTTAATAGCCACACATCAACATGATCGATCATTTAAACCAGGCCAAAGAGTTCTGGTCTCTTTTCGCAAATCTTTCCATCACAAAAAAAAGTTACATTTGCTCATAGAGGTGATCACATGGAACTTCTTGCTATTTTGCGTAATAACCCAAGCATAATAACGCAAGCTTAATACGGCAACAATTATGTTTCAAACTAACTTCACGTTTGCCTGTCCTTGTAGATATAAAGTTCATACCTTGGCCATAGCCTTCGAAGACACAGAAGACTGGCATTTCACTTGGTGCGAAACGCCGGCAGTTTGGTTCATCTTGAAAACCCACGAGCCGTTCCTATCCCCCCAAAAAATTAAAACACCTGGCAAACACCGACCAAAGCAAAATATAAAGCAGTGACCGTCTTTCCAGCAACTCCCTGTTTCATATGTGGACTCGGGTATTCGGCGACTGACTCTTTTGTCGTGTATGATGCGCGCAACTGGCTTCTTCTCGATGGGTGCAGCGCCGGCGCATAGGCTATCTGAATTGGTATTTGCAACGCTGTCTGTGGTTTGATCCACTACACCACAAACCAAAACAGGCTTGGAGAAATATGAACTCGACCGGACATGTGTGATTGCCAGCACTATATTCATTTGTCATCAATTTACTCACAATCATTGTGAAGTTGTTGATTCCCACTTAAATATACAGAAAAGTTTGTGAAAACAACAACCATTGATACAATATAACCAGGTTATGAATAATACTCTATCGCATTACAATGAAGTCATAAATAATCATACATGTTTGTATTTTAAATGGAAGTAGAGCTACCAAATGTTGCTACTCATTAACACCATTAAAAGTAATGTGCATTCGATGTTATCAATATGATCAGTTTTTACAGCATGAAAATATATTTGAATCCCGGTCCAGCAACTGTCAAGTCAACACCTTAACTTCATTAAGCCATGAGGTCTGAACCTCTTGACTAGGTTGCTAGGCGTTGGGTTAAGGTCACCATAATACACTTGTCTAGGTGGACTATAGCTAAGGTTTTCTAAATGGATTACAGAATCACATTTATTGATGAGCAAAATATATTTACTTCATGGTTTGTGGCACACGTTACTTTCACCACTGCCAACAGCACATTTTATGGAGAGAGGGAAGGCTAGGGATATGGGAATAGTTTACAGGCTTGGGCAGAAACATGTTTTTTCAGGACACTGAGTAAATGTGTCTGCAGTGGCCTTCAGAACCTGATAAATTACTGTTCTACAAGCCACCCATGTCACAGAGCCTCAGACTCACCTCCTGTGTATGTGTCTCTGTGAGTGTGTGTGTGCATCAGACAGAGTGCTTTTCCTTTCTCTTTCATCTATTGTCCTTTTTTTCTCCATTTCAAATTTCCTTTCCTCTCTTGCCTCCTCCTCTCTTGTCTCCTTCTCTCTCTCTCTCTCTCTCTCTCTCTCTCTCTCTCTCTCTCTCTCTCTCTCTCTCTCTCTCTCTCTCTCTCTCTCTCTCTCTCTCTCTCTCTCTCGCTCTCTCTCTCCCACCCCCCTGTTCTTTGGATCTATTGTCCCGTTCCTCTGTTTTCCTTCCCCCTCTCATCTCCCTCTTCTCCTCTGTCTCCCTTGTCCCATGCTTGCACTCCAGCAAATACCTTTAGGCTCCCTCCAGCGTCCCTCTGTATCCGAAGTGTGAACTGAACAGTTGTGGTGCATCTGTTCTCTCACCATGTACGGTTATCAGTGGGCTCATCAAAAGGCGTGTTACACCATGCCTCTCCATGGCATTTTGAATTGCGTTGTGCATATGAGGATTGCATATCAATGTCCATAATACATCTAAAATGCAATGTACCCACCACTCGTGTTTTTTTTTAGTATCTCAGTAAAACATGTTTCAATTGTTTTCAATATGCTGATACGCAGTGTACTGGAATTAAATAACTATACAAATGCATTTCAAATGAGCAACATATAAGCCTAGAGATATAGGCCTTACTACATAGCAAAGAGTCAATGACATACTGTACTAGCAGTTATAAATCTGCTAATGATATTCAGAGATTGTTTTGCGTGGTGTTAACCACACTGTGACATGTACAAGCAGGTGTAAATGAGACACTAGCATTTAGCTACAGATTATGTGGTGATTATTTAGTATGCACAGATGTGTGTTGGAATACAAATTTCTTTGACTGTATGTATTGAACAGAGGTGCTGGGATGACACCATGAGAAGTGTTACTAAATCAACAGCGTCAGATTTCCTTACATTTCATCTTAGGTACAAGCTGAAATGGTATGAGACTTTTGAATGAGTGTGTGTGTTTCAGTGTCTGTGTGAGTGAGTGGTTGTGCCTGTGTGCGTGAGGGAGAGATTGCATCGGCGTGCATACATAGCCTACCTTAAGATGTTTTCCCAGTCTATAGCTAATTCAAATCCAAATGAAATGTGTTCGTTGTTTACTTGTGTTTTTTCTCTCTTCAATAAGAAATATTTTTAGTTCTTGAACGGGCTATGGGGAGAGAGCTGCAGGCGATTCGCATGGCTGAGCATGTATGGCCCTCTGATGGGTTCTTTCAATGAGCCCCAGGTTTTGTTCGGTGACTACAAAGCGCCATTGTGTGCAGAGCGCTTAACACTCGACAAACGGTGGACAAGAGGCTAATAGATTAGCTGTACCTGCGGGTATAGTTGGCTGACACCAAACGATTGAATGAATCACCCAAGAGTGCCTGTCTCTTCCTCCCCACTCCATATAGATAGACTCGAGAAGCATGCGATGAGCAGAATCTGAACATACACAAGGAAGTGAGGAAGAAACATCATATTATGTGGCTAATGTTATGCAAATGAACTGTGCTAGCATACAAACACATCAAAGTAAACTTTGAGCTAACAAAGTTTGTAATACGTTGCTCAGTCAACCAAGACATCCCATTACGTGCAAGCTTATGACATCTTGAGGGCATTGCAATCATGTCACTGCAATCTGGAATTTTAAGTGCCCCTGAAAAACAAATGTACGATCTGTAGGTCTGCATGCATATCTATATTCCGTATTATGATAACATCTTGGAACATCTCTTCCAGATATTGTATGCATCGTCAGCAAATTTCTCAAGTGAAGGCCAGGGTCCCCAATCTTGTGAAGATAAAAATAAATATCTACACACAGTTTAGATTCTCCCATTGTTTAGTATAGCCAAGTCTTGTATACAGTATGTGGACTCTTGAGTATTCAGATGTCCTTGGAACCACGATTGCATCATTCAATAGCAAAGGTTTCAAGGCCTTGTGGTACAGGACCATAATGCTCCAATGTCACTATTGGCCAGAGCTGGGTTGTACAGTATATGAATCGACAGTTGAAGTCGGAAGTTTACATACACATAGGTTGGAGTCATTCAAAATATTTTTTTCTACTAATTCACACATTTCTTATTAACATCTACTTCATGCATGACACAAGTCATTTTTTCAACAATTGTTTACAGACAGATTATTTCACTTATAATTCACTGTATCACAATTCCAGTGGGTCAGAAGTTTACACACACTAAATTGACTGTGCCTTTAAACAGCTTGGAAAATTCCAGAAAATTATGGAATGGCTTTAGAAGCTTCTGATGGGCTCATTTGAGTCAACTAGAGGTGTACCTGTGGATGTATTTCAAGGCCTACCTTCAAACTCAGCGCTTCCTTGCTTGACATCATGGGAAAATCTAAAGAAATCAGCCAAGACCTCAGTAAAAAAATTGTAGACCTCCACAAGTCTGGTTCATCCTTGGGAGCCATTTCGAAATGCCTGAAGGTACCACGTTCATCTGTACAAACAATAGTACACAAGTATAACCACCATGGGACCACGCAGCTGTCATAAACTGAACACGTTCCACAGACATGTGACTAACAGAAATGGAATAATGTGTCTCCTTTGCATTAGCGTAGCCTCTTCTGTAGCCTGTCAACTATGTGTCTGTCTATCCCTGTTCTCTCCTCTCTGCACAGACCATACAAACGCTCCACACCGCGTGGCCGAGGCCACCCTAAACTGGTGGTCCCAGCGCGCACGACCCACGTGGAGTTCCAGGTCTCCGGTAGCCTCTGGAACTGCCGATCTGCGGCCAACAAGGCAGAGTTCATCTCAGCCTATGCCTCCCTCCAGTCCCTCGACTTCATGGCACTGATGGAAACATGGATCACCACAGATAACACTGCTACTCCCACTGCTCTCTCTTCGTCCGCCCACGTGTTCTCGCACACCCCGAGAGCTTCTGGTCAGCGGGGTGGTGGCACCGGGATCCTCATCTCTCCCAAGTGGTCATTCTCTCTTTCTCCCCTTACCCATCTGTCTATCGCCTCCTTTGAATTCCATGCTGTCACAGTTACCAGCCCTTTCAAGCTTAACATCCTTATCATTTATCGCCCTCCAGGTTCCCTCGGAGAGTTCATCAATGAGCTTGATGCCTTGATAAGCTCCTTTCCTGAGGACGGCTCACCTCTCACAGTTCTGGGCGACTTTAACCTCCCCACGTCTACCTTTGACTCATTCCTCTCTGCCTCCTTCTTTCCACTCCTCTCATAATAATAATAATAATATATGCCATTTAGCAGACGCTTTATCCAAAGCGACTTACAGTCATGTGTGCATACATTCTACGTATGGGTGGTCCCGGGAATCGAACCCACTACCCTGGCGTTACAAGCGCCATGCTCTACCAACTGAGCTACAGAAGGACCACTCCTCTTTTGACCTCAGCCTCTCACCTTCCCCCCCTACTCACAAGGCAGGCAATACGCTCGACCTCATCTTTACTAGATGCTGTTCTTCCACTAACCTCATTGCAACTCCCCTCCAAGTCTCCGACCACTACCTTGTATCCTTTTCCCTCTCGCTCTCATCCAACACTTCCCACACTGCGCCTACTCGGATGGTATCGCGCCGTCCCAACCTTCGCTCTCTCTTTCCCGCTACTCTCTCCTCTTCCATCCTATCATCTCTTCCCTCTGCTCAAACCTTCTCCAACCTATCTCCTGATTCTGCCTCCTCAACCCTCCTCTCCTCCCTTTCTGCATCCTTTGACTCTCTATGCCCCCTATCCTCCAGGCCGGCTCGGTCCTCCCCTCCCGCTCCGCGGCTCGACGACTCATTGCGAGCTCACAGAACAGGGCTCCGGGCAGCCGAGCGGAAATGGAGGAAAACTCGCCTCCCTGCGGACCTGGCATCCTTTCACTCCCTCCTCTCTACATTTTCCTCTTCTGTCTCTGCTGCTAAAGCCACTTTCTACCACTCTAAATTCCAAGCATCTGCCTCTAACCCTAGGAAGCTCTTTGCCACCTTCTCCTCCCTCCTGAATCCTCCTCCCCCCCTCCTCCCTCTCTGCAGATGACTTCGTCAACCATTTTGAAAAGAAGGTCGACGACATCCGATCCTCGTTTGCTAAGTCAAACGACACCGCTGGTTCTGCTCACACTGCCCTACCCTGTGCTCTGACCTCTTTCTCCCCTCTCTCTCCAGATGAAATCTCGCATCTTGTGACGGCCGGCCGCCCAACAACCTGCCCGCTCGACCCCATCCCCTCCTCTCTTCTCCAGACCATTTCCGGAGACCTTCTCCCTTACCTCACCTCGCTCATCAACTCATCCCTGACCGCTGGCTACGTCCCTTCCGTCTTCAAGAGAGCGAGAGTTGCACCCCTTCTGAAAAAACCTACACTCGATCCCTCCGATGTCAACAACTACAGACCAGTATCCCTTCTTTCTTTTCTCTCCAAAACTCTTGAACGTGCCGTCCTTGGCCAGCTCTCCCGCTATCTCTCTAAAGTCAAGGTATTGGAGTGGCCATCACAAAGCCCTGACTTCAATCCCATTGAAAAATTGTGGGCCGAACTGAAAAAGCGTGTGTGAGCAATGATGCCTACAAACCTGACACAGGTACACCAGCTCTGTCAGGAGGACTGAGCCAAAATTCACGCAACTTATTGTGAGAAGCTTGTGGAAGGCTACCCAAACGTTTGACCCAAGTTAAACAATTTAATGGCAATGCTACCAAATACTAATTGAGTGTATGTAAACTTCTTACCCACTGGGAATGTGATGAAAGAAATACAAGCTGAAATAAATCATTCTCTCTTCTATTATTCTGACATGTCACATTCTTAAAATCCTAACTGACCTAAGACCGGGAATCTTTACTCGGATTAAATGTCAGGAATTGTGAAAAACTGAGTTTAAATGTATTTGGCGAAGGTGTATGTAAACTTCTGACTTCAACTGTATATGTATGACAAAATGTGCCTGCTTAACTTGGTCTCTCCCTGTTCTCTCTACTCTCAACCATTTTAATTTCTCCACTTTTCAAAGCCAGGGTTTTTTAATCTTTTGAGTCATAACATGAATCCCCCTCAGTTTGTCTTTGAATTCATCCAGGCAATAAAGAACGAAGATGAGAGCATATATTTGTATACTGTAATGTTCATAAGTATAGTAGTGAAGATAGAAAGCTAAGTTGAACAAACATGCCAACAGTGACTCGTTAGCTTTTAGCTATAATGCCAATTCTTTCCAACCGAAACATTCATGATTGACAATTTTAATAAGGATGTAGAGACAATGTAGTGATATAGTTTCATAACATTTTATCTGGCAGTTTACACACTTCGCATAGAAGGGATAGGGCTAATTAAAGCTATATTCCTGTGAATACAGCCACATTAATATGATTGTTAATATTTGCCGTATTCACTTCATAGCGTATCTGCACATTTATCAACCACCCTGGCAACTCATTAGCTTTGTTTGAAATGTTGACTTGCCCAACTGCAGACTTGCCTAAGGGCTTGGAGCGTACTAATTGTATTTTAGGGGAATTCATTAAAAAAATACTTATCAGAGAGAAGATCAGAGAACACACAAGAGGTTTATTCAGCTGTCACTAGAATAACGAAGTCAACAAGGCACTCTGAAAAATCTTTTAGGTTACTTTTTCAGATCATTCCTTGTCCCCACCCATAGGAAGTAACTGTTCTGAACAATCAAAATCTACAGTGGCAAGAAAAAGTATGTGAACCCTTTGGAAATACCTGGATTTCTGCATAATTTGGTCATACAATTTGATCTGATCTTCATCTAGGTCACAACAATAGACAAACACAGTCTGCTTAAACTAATAACACACTGTCACACCTTGACCTTAGAGATCCTTATTATTCTATATGTTTGGTTAGGTCATGGTGTGACTCGGGTGGGAAAATCTATGTTTTCTATTTCTTTGTGTTTTTGGCTGAATATGGTTCCCAATCAGAGGCAGCTGTCTATCGTTGGGGATCATTTATAAGTTGTAATTTTCCTTTTGGGCGTTTGTGGGATCTTGTTTTCTGTATAGCTTATTTTGCCTTACAGAACTGTGCGCTTCCGTTTTTGTCGTTGTTATTTTGCTTTTGGTGTCATCAATAAAAATAATTATGTATGTCTACCGCGCTGCACCTTGGTCCGGTCATTCCACAAACGAGAACCGTAATACACACAAACAATTATATGTTTTCATGTCTTTATTGAACACACTGTGTAAACATTCACAGTGCAGGGTGGGAAAAGTATGGGAACCCTTGGATTTAATAACTGGTTGACCCTCCTTTGGCAGCAATAACCTCTACCAAACATTTTCTGTAGTTGCGGATCAGACCTGCACAGCGGTCAGGAGGTATTTTGGACCATTTGTCTTCACAAAACTGTTCCAATTCAGCAATATTCTTGGGATGCCTGGTGTGAGCTGCTCTCTTGAGGTCATGCCACAGCATCTCAATCGGGTTGAGGTCAGGACTCTGACTGGGTCACTCCAGAAGGCGTATTTTCTTCTGTTGTTGATTTTACTTCTGTGTTTCGGGTCGTTGTCCTGTTGCATCACCCAACTTCTGTTGAGTTTCAATCGGCGGACAGATAGCCTAACATTCTCCTGAAAAACATCTTGATAAACTTAGGAATTCATTTTTCTGTTCATGATAGCAAGCTGTCCAAGACCTGGGGCAGCAAAGCAGTCCCTCCACCATACTTTGCAGTTGGGATGAGGTTTTGATGTTGGTGTGCTGTGCCTTTTTTTCTGCACACATAGTGTTGTGTGTTCCTTTCAAACAACTCAACTGTAGTTTCATCTGTCCACAGAATATTTTGGTGCATTATGGTGCATTATTGCAAATTTCTGACGTACAGCAATGTTTTTTTTGGACAGCAGTGGCTTCTTCCATGGTGTCCTCCCATGAACACCATTCTTGTTTCGTGTTTTATGTATCGTAGACTCGTCAACAGAGATGTTAGCATGTTCCAAGGATTTCTGTAAGTCTTTAGCGGACACTCTAGGATTCTTCTTTACCTCATTGAGCATTCTGCGCTGTGCTCTTGCAGTCATCTTAGCAGCCTGATGAACATCAAGGCTTTTAGAGATACTTTTGTAACCCTTTCCAGCTTTAGGCAAGTCAACAATTCTTCATCTTAGTTCTTCTGAGATGTCTTTTGTTCAAGGCATGGTTCACATCAGGCAATGCTTCTTGTGAACAAACTGTTTTTTACAGGGCAAGTTAACTCTAACCAACATCTCCAATCTCATCTCATTGACGGAACTCCACATTAGCTTTTGGAGACGTCATTAGCCTAGGGGTTCACATAATTTTTCAAAGCTACACTGTGAATGTTTCAATTATGTATTCAATATTCACAAGAAAAATACAATAATTCATGTTATTAGTTTAAGCACACTATGTTTGTCTATTGTTGTGACTTAGATGAAGATCAGATCACATTTGATGACCAATTTATGCAGAAATCCAGGTAATTTCAAAGGGTTCACAAACTTTTTCTTGCCACTGTATGCTTCAAGAGTGTTTTGATCATGCGGACTGGGAAATGTTCCACTGACGTGTACATTGACTCGGTTCATCAATAAGTGCAGAGGATGTTGTTCACACTGTGAAGATTAGAACTTATCAAAATCAAAAATTGTGGACAGATGACAGTGTTCGCATAAAACTGAAAGTGCGAACCACCGTGTTTAACCATGACTGGGAACATTAATGTGTACAAACAGACCACCTATGACCTCCGTAAGGCAATCAAAAACAATACAGGGACAAAGTGGAGTCGCAATTCAACAGCTCAGACATGAGACGTATGTGGCAAAGACTCCAGACAAATTACAGATTATAAAGAGAAAGCCAGACACATCGCGAACACAGACAAGCTATGCCCCTTCTTCGCCCACGTCGAGGAAAACAACATTGAGCCACCGACGCAAGACCATGCTGCTCGTGGACTGTGTGCTCCCGTTCTCTGTGGCCGACGTAAGTCATTTAAGCATGTTAACCCTCGCAAGGCTGGGGGACTAGACGTCATCCCAAGCCCCGTCCTCAGAGCATGTGCAGACCAGCTGGCTGGAGTGTTTATGGACATATTCAATCTCTCCATATACGTCTGCTGTCACGACTTGCTTCCACCAATGTTCCTGTTCCCAAGAAAAAGAAGGTAACTGAATTAAATAACTATCCCACCGTAGCACTCACTTCTGTCATCACAAAGTGCTTTGAGAGGCTAGTTAAGGACCATATAACCTCCACCTTACCCAACAACCTAGACCCACTACAATTCACATACCGCCCCAACAGATCCATGGATGATGCAATCGCATACTGCGCTATCCCACCTGGACAACAGAAATACCAACACTACAGTTAAAAAGTTTGGGGTCACCAAGAAATGTCCTTGTTTAAGGAAAGTAAAGTCATTTTTTGTCCATGAAAATAACATCAAATTGATCAGAAATATAGTGTAGACATTGTTAATGTTGTAAATTACTATTGTTGCTGGAAACGGCAGATTATTTTATGGAATATCTACATAGGCGTACAGAGGCCCATTATCAGCAACCATCACTCCTGTGTTCCAATGGCACTTTGTGTTAGCTAATCCAAGTTTATCATTTTAAAAGGCTAATTTATCATTAGTAAACCCTTTTGCAATTATGTTAGCACAGCTAAAAACTGTTGTCCTGATTAAAGAAGCAATAAAACGGGTCTTCTTTAGAGTAATTGAGTATCTGGAGCATCAGCATTTGTGGGTTTGATTACTGGCTCAACATGGCCAGAAACAAAGAGCTTTCTTCTGAAACTCGTCAGTCTATTCTTGTTCTGAGAAATGAAGGGTATTCCATGTGAGAAATTGCCAAAAAACGTAAGATCTCATACAACGCTGTGTACTACTTCCTACACAGAACAGCGCAAACGGACTCTAACCAGAATAGAAAGAGGAGTGGGAGGCCCAGTGCACAACTGTGCAAAAGGACAAGTACATTAGTGTCTAGTTTGAGAAACAGACGCCTCACAAGTCCTCAACTGGCAACTTCATTAAATAGTGCCTGCAAAAACCAGTCTCAACGTCAACAGTGAAGAGGCGGGATGCTGGCCTTCAAGGCAGAGTTCCATTGTCCAGAGTCTGTGTTCTTTTGCCCATCTTAATCGTGTCTTTTTATTGGCCAGTCTGAGATATGGCTCTTTCTTTGCAACTCCTGAGTCACTATTGAGTCCAGGACCCAGTTGCACAGGGCAGGGTCAAGAAACCAGGTTCTCAAGCTTAATGATGAGTGTGGAGGGTAGTATGGTGTTGAATGCTGAGCTGTAGTCAATGAATAGCATTCTTAAATAGATATTCCTCTTATCCAGATGGGATAGGGCAGTGTGCGGTGTGATGGCGATTACATCGTCTGTGGACCTATTGGGGCGGTAAGCAAATTGGAGTGGGTCTAGGGTGACAGGTAGGGTGGAGGTGATATGATTCTTGACTAGTCTCTCAAAGCACTTCATGATGACAGAAGTGAGTACTACGGGGCGATAGTCATTTAGTTCAGTTAGTTCAGTCCTGTTCTACTCATATACTGTCTATACACAGCATTTGTACAATCAGTGTACACTGATTGTACAAAACACCAGGATCACATGCCTAATATTGAGTTGCACCAACTTTTGCCCTCAGAATAGCCTCAATTCATCATGGCATGGACTCTACAAGGTGTCGAAAGTGTTCCACAGAGATGCTGGTCCATGTTGACTCCAATGCTTCCCACAGTTGTGTCAAGTTGCCTGGATGTCCTTTGGGTGGTGAACGGTTAATGATACACATGGGAAACTGTTGAGTGTGAAAAATCTGGCAGTGTTGCAGTTCTTGACACACTCAAACCAGCACGCCTGTTACCTACTACCATATCCTTGTTCAAAGGCACTTAAATATTTTGTCTTGCCCGTTCACACTCTGAATGGCACACATATGCACAATCTATGTCTCAACTGCCTCAAAGCATAAAAATCCTTCTTTAACCTGGCACCTCGCCTTCATCTACGATGATTGAAGTGGATTTGACAAGTGATATTAATAATGGATCATAGCTTGACCTGGGTTCACCTGGTCAGTCTATCTCAGTGGAAGAGCAGGTGTTCCTAATATTTTGTACACTTAGTGTATTTAAATTCCGGGCTTTCTTAATTTTTTCTTTTTACTTTTATGGATTATGTGTGTATTATTTTGTATTGCTAGGTATTAATGCACTGTTGGAGCTAGAAACACAAGCATTTTGCTGCACCTTCAATAACATCTGCAAATCTTTGTATGTGACCAATAAACTTTGATTTGACTCTTATTTGACTTGAAGTCACATAAGTGCAATGAAGGAAAGAAAGCTTCTTTATCTTTCTGAACCTATGGTAACTCTATGCTCTATCATTGTCTTAATGTTGTTGCCCTCATTCAGACTTTGTTACACCCCCCATCTGTGTACCCCATAGTTGGCCAGACAATGTCTCATTATGCCTAAACTCTTGACATGACTACAAAAAACAATTCTCAACCCTCTTGCATCCAGATCGAGTTTAAGAGGCTACCCAGATTCGTTCCCCTTTCCAATTAGGGATTGTTTATTGATACATCTGAGCCTAACAAGAGCCTCACGATCCAATATTCAAGTCTTGTATCTCTACTTGCCAAGCACTGTGACCCATTCTCCCCTTTTCTGCAGAATCTGACAATATGTGACCGACCGGCTCAAATCATTCTTATGTAGCAACATTTAAAATTGTGTTTTTAACATTGGATAAAAGTAGAGACTCAGAGCTACAAAATGGTATATCATACACTACAGTTGAGGAAAAACAGGAAAGTAATTTTGCTTTGAAATTTGATAAACTTGTAAACTCACTTTTGAGAAAATGTCCTTTGAATGTTTTGGTACAACTACTAGAGAGCACTTTGTCTTCAACCATTCAGCATTGTTCACACCCTCTTAAGCTTTAGACCCACCCATCTGTTTAAGGGTTGAACCGACCGTTCTGTACTAACAGCAGCAGTCAAGCACCCAAGCTAACTTGCTAGCTACTTCCAGACACAAATGAGAGAAAAGCTCACTGAACATTACTTGCCCTAGCAGAGCTGGTTAGCCTGTTAAGTTATCCAGAGCGTTGACTGCAGCTGTGCTGTCAGATTGTCCATTCGTACTCTCAGCGTTCAGAGCACACACTGGACGCTCTGGCCAATGAGTAAGGTTAATTTGAACGTTCTGACCTCACAACGGTAGTCAAGCACCCAAGCTAACTGCCTAACATTGGCTAGCTTGCTAGATACTTCCAGACACATGAGCGAACAACCCACTTTGGCCATTTCACTCGCCCAAGCAGAGCCGGTTAGGCTGTGTTCATGTTATCAAGAGTGTTGGTGACTAACTGTGCTGCAGGCAACCATTTAATTACACTTTTTTTGCCAACATTTACTGACACCGGCCATATTCAACGGGTGTTGAGCGTTTGTAAATTCAGCAGTTATTCTGCACTCTTGTACACTCAGATGAGAGTCTTTTGTTAAGACATGCAGCTAGCTAGCTATGTAAACAATTAACCATAATCACAACTCACGATGTTACTACACTGTATGAATAGCTAACCAACCAGGTTCAATGTTAGCTAGCTAACATTAGAATATAACAAGTCAAGCAAATTTCTCTGTGATACGAATATAAGATCATTTAGGTCATTTTAGCTAGCGAGCCAGCTAATGTTAGCTACCTAGCTAACAGTACACTTAAACTTGAAATGTAAATACTTTATTTCCAAATTAGAAACATGTAATATCTGAAAATGTAGCTAGCGAGACTGTCTTACACATGGTCTGAAATCGGAGTAGATCGCCAGAGCGAATTTACAAGCTAGTACGTCTATCAACAGTTGTTAAAGTGACATTGAATTCTATTGAAATGGATACTTGCATAGTGGAGTCTTTTGTTAAGACATAACTCATGACGTTACTACCCTGCATGAATCTGCAGGTAGCTAACCAACCAGTTTCAATGTTAGCTAGCTAACATTAGGCTTTAACTAGCAAAGCAAATGTCTCTGGGATACTAATAATAAGATCATACACGTGATGTTAGCTAGCGAGCCAGCCAGCTAATGTTAGCTAGCTAACAGTACACTTCAACTTCAAATGAAACCACTTTGTCAACTTTAAAAATGTGTAATATCTGAAAATGTAGCTAGCTAGACTATGTTACCCGTATGCATCATGGATGGACGCATCTCCTGTCGGATGCCATGGTTGCACTTAGTTTGAAAATGTAATCTGGAGACAGGCGTTTTCTCCATCTCCTTAGCTATCTAACTCGAATTCCACTGATTTCCAAACTCGGTCCTCCAGAAAGTGAATTCTGATTGGAAAAAAAGTTGATGTTCAAACGGCTCTCCTGTGACATACGCCTAGTTTCCTGAAACAGGTCACATGTACATCAACAACCAATACATCCACCAGATCCACCGGAATCAAGACCATCAAAGGCAGACAAGCAATAAAAGGACAAGAATACCTGAACAGAACAATCCACAACCCATCACTCAAGAAAACTGTATAAGAATAACAATGGGCCACATGAACACATCTATCAATCATGCTCCAGATGTCAAAGCAAGACTGATACAAACACAACCCACACAACATCAACATATACCTCTTTTACAAACACAACATACCTACTATAGGAGGTTGGTGGCACCTTAATTGGGGAGAACAGACTCATGGTAATGGCTGGAGCGAAATTAGTGGAATGGTATCAAATACATCAAAAACATGGTTTCCATGTGTTTGATGCCATTCCATTGACTCTGTTCCAGACGCTATTATGAGGCATTCTACCCTCAGAAGCCTCCTGTGATACCTACCTAACTACATGTTATGGAACATTTGCTATTTTAGTATTTCTAAATTAGGTTTTCTGAAGGGAAAAAAACTCCACTTCTATGTCAAATTTAATAAAACAAAACACTATAGTAAAAGCTACAGTAATGTTTGCAAAAGCACTACAGTAAATAGTACAGCATACTATAATCCACAAAACACTACATTAATTACTATAGTATATACAGTTTTCTTTTACTACATAAGTTTTTATCTTGTTATGCCAGTCACTGACACTCAATTAGCCCATGTCAGATAACACTGTTTTTTTTTGGTAAGTTAGTCTATCTAAACATTCTCATTCAGATATCACTAAAAACTGCAGCAAACATTTATCTCTAGCCTATGGTAAATGTGTAGAATTGCAGGACATTTGCTGTAAAACTGCAACATTTTCTCTACTCCTCATGGCAAAATGAGTAGAATTGCACTCAAAAACGTCAATTTTGCTTAGGGCCCCCTAAACACTAGGGCGGGCTCTGACTGCATGTGTGGGTATGGATGTGGGTACGCAGACCCGCAAACCTCTACGGACCCTCATGATGATTTCATATTTTTTTGTGGACCCCAACCCCATCAAAGTTTCCCATCCCTGATTTATGCCATAGTATACTAATAATATTTTTTTCATGGAAAGTCTGATCATAACCAAAGAGGCAATTGTCTGGTGTCCAACTTAAAAAGTCACTGTCACTATGGTGGACAATGTAGAAATAAAAAAGCTGAAATTAGTTTTATTTTGAAATAGTTCTGCATAATATTTGCCTTTGTGTCTTGAGCATAACATTTGTCAAATAGCTTATTTTCTCGCCATGTGACTCAATTTAACTCTAGTTTTTTTTCTAGGTTTACCAAAGTAACAGCTGGGGCACACTGAAGTAGACAAATAGAACAAAATCCACCACTTTATAGGCCACTATTCACATGGCCTCAGACCTACAGTAATTACAGTAAAACTATACTGTAACCTATTTCAGAACATTCAAAACATCATTAACCCCTTGTGGAAAGATATGCACCCTTTCCATAAGTACAGTACACTTCTGATAGGTTGATGTACCAGAACTAGGCAACTGCTACGCCACTCTTTCTCCAACAAATGTAGCAATCATAAAGGAACCTTTCTTGGAGAGGTATTGCAATGAAATCATTCTCTTGCTATCTACCTAGATACAATAAAGTATTTATTCCACACTGAGACATATTTAAATTAAATCATTCTCTTGCTATCTACCCTAGATACAATACAGCATGTATTCCACACTGCGACAAGTGCTTAGAGTGCTACAGAGGATTTCTCATGAAAAACCCATTTAAAGTGACTTTCTGACACACAATACCAATGAGACAAAGTGAGTTGAAAAGGTAATACTGTTGCTTACTGTAAGACGACTCCTAACCAGACCAAGTGGATTAGTAAATGACAGCTCATCTTTCATTTCAGGACAATAAGGCGATGTCCTTTATTGCTCTGACTCGTTCCCTAATTGAAATGTAACTTAACTATTCCACTTCTTAAGAAAACTTAACCCACTTATTTGCTCTCTATGTGTCTTCTCTATTCAGTCTGGAAGAAAAGAAGAAAAAAAACAAGATGATTGCTTTCCAACACCTTATAGAGTTGCAAAGTCCAGTCGCTGCCTTCTTTCAAGAGAAAAGACCATGGAAAATTAGGAATGACCCAAAGATCTGTTTTCTTCCATTTGCAGTGTGAGAGCAGATAGCCTGAGGCATATGTTCAGCACCATCCATCTTTTGATTAATAATCTATATGGTGATCCATCTTCTTACGCAGAGCAGACCTCCTGCTCCGGAGGGATCCCCGGAGAAATGGCACTCTACACAAATGCCTTGAGGCTATGGCATTCACTGACTCTAAATAAGATTTGTTGTTCTTAGGGAACACACTATAATACTATTTAGCTAGCAAGGGGAGTATGGACCCATGGGCATGAAGTCACTTGTTTTTGCAGTCAAATATGGGATTAAATCCATTGTTGATTAATAAAGCCAGAATCCATGTTAATGCACGTGTTTACGATCCTTCTGAAGCAATGACAGGAATGAGTAACAAGACAAAGAGTGTAGAAATTGTAGTTCAGTACAATGAATCAATCAATAAGTTGTTACACAAATTGAACACAAGTTGGTGAAAAAAAGTTGTATTTCATAAGCATAAGCACATAAATAAATATGAAGCACCCCCCCCCCCCCGTTGCTGAATTTTTTTCGATCATAAGCACACATTTATCATTTCAGACAAAAAAAATTGCACATTATCCTGATATTCGAGCAATCTGAGAGTGAAACATGGTTGTATTACTTAACTCATGAGTAGAGGACCAGTCCAGCTATGGTCCCTGGACATGACATCATCCCTCCAAAATACTCCTGTTCTAACAGTAAGTTGAAACTTCTCACAACCATTTCTAAAGCTAGCAGTGTATAGAAAAGCCTTGAATGCTTGAGTAAGAAAGGGCAGAATCATGTTTTTGTTGTGTGTTCTTGTAAAGGCTTGACATTTACTGTAGTTTCCACCTGATTTAAGGATGGGATCTTGCTCCCTTTTAAAGTCACTGATATTCAAGCTTCCCTGCTTGTAATCCCTCATTCTGAAGGGAAAATATGCTTGGCCTAATCTAAAGGCTCAGACTTTTCCCTTGGTATCGCAACATTCAGACTTTCTACTTTCACAGGGTAGACTTTTGGTTTGAAACTGAATGAAGTGTAGCTATATCACAAAATAGCAAAGCATTTAGATGGCCACAGACTGGAATTCAATCATTGCAGAGATTTTAAAGTATTATACAGTATATTGGAGGTGCTGGAAAGGTTTTCAAAGCAGCCTCATCTTGCCATGTTCCTGTGACAGCCAACGAGACAAGGATGGTTTGTTATAAAATAGCTTAGTCATTAGCATCAGTGGAAGTGTATTGCTGTACAGTTAATTCTGTTTTCAACTGAACCAGGAATGTCAATAACCACTTAAATACAAGATAAACTGTGTCAATCCGAGTGTAGCAAGAAGCAAAACACCATAACAATCTGTAGTGAGCAAATAAGGACTACATCATAGTTAAATGTTGAACATTTAATTAAGAAAGGAAGTCCCCAAAAGTAACCAAGAAAAGTGTCAATCGGGTCAATGTTTTTCTGGACAGTATTAGGGGACAGGCTCCACATTCGTCCATTGACTTATTAAGTTTTAACCTGCCAAAACACACATAAAGAAATTGTACAGTTTACTATACAATGCTATAGTACTTACTATAGACAATGCTATAATACTTACTATAGAATTCTGTAGTAAACTGTAGTATACTTAAGTGATAATGCCTGAGAAGCCGGTGTTTGGAAGATATATTGGCACGTGTGTTATTAGGCCCGAGACGAAGACCCGGGTTGCCAACATATTCAAATAATGATTTGCATATTTTCATTAAAAACTTTATTTTGATTAATTTATTCATACTATTTCAATCGTTCCACAAGCTTCATCGTTCCACAACAACACAGCTAACACAATCACTTCAAACTGAAGCTGGAAAGACTGCAAACTAGCTGCACTTTGTTTTACCTATTTTCAATTTACATTTCTTTATATTCATAAAAATTATGTCAGCTGATTCATGATTTATCGACTGTCTGAGAAAAGCCAAATTTGAATATTGAAACAATGTTGCAAATGTCGGAGATACAGAAAGCTAAAGTTTATACAAATATCCACTGTTGAAAATGAAATGTTAGTCGAAAAGAAATGTGAGATAAATGTCTTGATGTTTTTTATAGTGGAGATCAAGTTTATAAATTGCTTGGCTTGGCTGATGAGATAGTGGATTGCACAGTCAGATGGAACATAGTAAATTGGCATTTTAACATCATAGATTTAGCCGGGTGGTAACATGTGGAATAGACACTGGCTGGAATGTGGTTTTAACCAATCAGCATTCATGATTAGACCCACCCGTTGTATAATGTAGAGTACTATACTACACACTGTGGTATCCCTCTAACATATGTAGTACTTACTATAGAATGTTCTAGTATACTGTAGAATACTATTGTAAATACCACAATATTATCCGCAAATCAACACTGTAATAAATACTACAATGTCAGCAAAAACTACAGTAATATTATAACTACAGTAAGTAATACTATATAACTATAGTAAATATTACAGCATTTAATTTGCATATACCTTGCCCATTCCCCTCCCCCAATTTTTGTGAGAAAGTGAGAAACCTACATGTCTACCTACATGTCTACATGTCTAGTACATGTCTAGTATAGAGCATATAGTGTGTTGCGTACAGGTTATAGAAAAGATCTGAAGCTCTGAACTATCCGTTCAAATAATACTGTAGTATTTACAATAGTATTCTACAGTACACTAGAACATTATATAGTAAGTACTGCACATAATCAAGGGATGCTACAGTATATACTAGTTTACCACAGAATTATATAGTAAGTACTGTAGTATTCTGTAGTAAAGTGTAATATTTTTTAAAGTGGGCGCTAATAGTTTAGAACAGCAAAATGTGAACTTCAACGTATAGCCATCTTTATGAATAACATATTTAGAAACATGTGCCTGACATAAACCCAAAGGGTAGGCCTGTTAATTCATATGTCCCATGTTGATAACCCGACAGAGAACGTGACCTGACTCCCAGATGCATAATCCTCTACTGTGTAAATCAATCCTGTACATGGTTGCTAGATATTTGACTTGTTTTCATTTCTGTCCTGCGTGATCATGCAAATCCGATGGCACTGGCACCCGGGGAGAGACACGCTTTTTGATTACCTGCGGTACCAAACCTGGGGCCACCGCTTCGGCTTTAATGTATTTTTCAGCTGTGTAGAGTGCGGGCACTGTCTCTCATCCGTCATTCCCCTTTATGTGGGAGCCCCTAAATCCAGCGTCTTCAAAAGGTATTCATACCCCTTGACTTATTGCAAATTTTGTTGCGTTACAGCCTTATTTCAAAATTTATTAAATATATTTTTCCTCACCCATCTACACACAATACCCCACAATGAAAGAGAAGACATATTTTTCGAAATTTGTGCAAATTTACTCAAAATTAAATAGAGAAATGTCTAATATGCATATGCATTCACACCCTGGAGTCAATACTTGATATAATCACCTTAGGCAGCAATTACAACTATGAGTCTTTCTGGGTAAGTCTCTAAGAGCTTTGCAAACCTTGGTTGTACAATATATGCACATTTTTACATGTTTTATTCTTCAAGGTCTGTCAAGTTGGTTGTTGATCATTGCTAGACAGCCATTTTCAAGTCTTGTCATACATTTTCAAACTGATTTCAGTCAAAACGGTAACTAGGCCACTCAAGAACGTTCAATGTTGTCTTGGTAAGCAAGGTTCTTGTCCTGCTGAAAGGTGAATTTGTCTCCCAGTGTCTGTTGGAAAGCAGACTGCACCAGGTTTTCCTCTGGAATTGTGCTTGTGCTTAACTCTATTCTGATTCTTTTTACCCCCCCCCAAAAAAAATCTTTGTCCATGCCGATGACAAGCATACCCAAAACATGATGCATTTTATTGAGCTATAGTCACACAAGGTACACTGTATGAGGCACAGGCAGCCAGGAATCAAAAAGGGAAGATAGTGTTTTAGTTGGCAGCATAGCTTGAGGCAACGTGGTTTCTATTCAATGGTTTAGTTTACTTTAAATAAAAGTAGGATGCTAAGGATGTTTCTTTTCAGAATCCAAATTACCACATCATGTAAGCTGTAGTTTCTGTTTAAAATTTAAACATGTCATATTAGCACTATCTGCAAAAGGGAAAATGGCAAAGTTTGTTATTGGTTTGGAACGACGATGGAATTTTTCACCCATTGAATACAGGAACGGAATCACAAAATGAATCTGCAGCCGTATTCATGTGAGCCAGACTGATCTGATGAGGTGAATCATTCTCTTTCTATGGCCCGTTACATAAGCGTTGCTGCGCTTTCTTCCAACGAAGTTCGATGGCAATCAGGTTTTCAATGGAGCTCATCAATCTGCTTTATAATTTTAAAAAGTACAACTAACAATGTGTTTTGGGTTACAGTTATGCAATAAATAAACTAATACTGTATCCATCTAGCACATTTCAAAAAGCAAATAACCAAAGAGAGCTTGTATAAACATTTTCCCAGATCCATGCTCAGATGATGAAAGAGAACTTTAGCACGCCACGTCTCTGTCCTTCGTCTGTTGGTTGTTCACATTGAATATCACAGTCACTTGGGGGATGTTGGGGGATGTAATATGAGTGCTACTCTAGTGTAAGGCCATTAACATGCGGCTTCTGCAGCTCTTCATTTTCTTCAGGAGCAGTAGGAGGGAGAGCAGATGCCATCTGTCATGTTTTATTAAGTCTGTCCTGTTAGCTGAGAAATCTATAAGAAGTCAATGTACTCCTCCCAGTATGGACTTGCTTGCTGAACCAAGGGACTCTATTCTCATTTCCAGACCTGCAGCCTGGTCCTGAGGCTTTTCTGCCTAAAATGGTCCCTTCCCACGGATGGTCAGTAATGGTACTTGTGTTAAGTGCATGATGTGTGGAGTCGCACATACTTTGCATTGAGCTAATATTTTACAAGAGGTTGCAAAATCTGTGAAGTACACACCAATATCCTGAAACACAATACATAGATTTCATCAAAGTATTGCAGATTGTATGTAGGCCTATGTGTTGTTGCTTTTGAATGGACCAAAATCTGGATGTGAATGTATGTTCTGCTGTTACAATAGGCTAACTGGTGCATGTCTTGGAGGTGTTAGGTGAGATAAACCACACCAGACAATGCAACACAGACTTCGGTATGAACACAGTTTGAAGGATTTGATTTCCTGACATGTTGTCACCTTGAAGCAACGTTCTTTCAGTTTAGGTTTGTTGCCCTGTCTTTGCATTGTATGTTGTGTTTTGCTAGTTCTTTATGCAAAATGGGGGTGTTACCTACCAGTGCATACTGAGATCATTGTGTTTGCCTCTGGCTGAAAATGCATGACACAAGTCTACCTCCCTTCTCCTGAGAAGAAATTAAAATGTGTTTCCAGACCACAGCTTTTACAGTCTTTGATGACTATTTTCCACAATATTCTTTAGAGACTACATGCATGGAAACATCATAACTTGCCCCACAAATTTCAAGTTTGAAAATCTATGTAATAACCAAGTTGTAACATGATTAGCTAATAGACTGAGACAGTACCTAGGCTTTTGTACAGTCTTCAGTCGCATTATCATAAGTAGCCTCGTGACACAAATCTTTTATCTGTTGAGTTTACTCCCCCCTCTCTCAATTTCCCAGTCCAGTTGCAGTGGCGCTCACTCACTCGCACACATCGTCCATTAGTTATTCAAAGTAACCCGTGGTGAGGGGAGGAAAGGCCTGGCAGACCTATACCTCAGAGTGGAAGGCTGATGAATAGGCCCTATCAAACACGGCATCAGGAAACCCCCCCTGCAGATTTTAAAAGGAGTCCCCCATAGCGAGCTCCATCACCCAGCTGTATCTGAAACTTATAGTCGTCGACCACAATGTGAATGTATACACTTCACTTACTGCCTATTCAAATGAGACAGATCTACTTGTGGACATGTGAAGCCTAGCTTTTTGGACAAAAATCGAATCTAATTTTATTGGTCGCGTACACATTTTTTGTAGATGTTGTTGCGGGTGTAGCGAAATGCTTGTGTTCCTAGCGCCAACAGTACAGTAACACCTAACAATACAAAACAATACACGCAAATCCCCAAAAATGTAAGAAAGGAATGAATATAGAAATATTAGAACAGGCAATGTCAGAGTACAGGATATAAATATATATATACAGTATGTATAGACATTATGGACAGTATATGAATGGAAAAGATGTGTACAGCAGTAGTTATATAGGGATGAGCCTTGAGTAGAATACAGTATATACATATTAAGTGGGTAAAACAATATGTAAACATTGTTAAAGTGACCAGTGTACAATGACTATGTACATAGGGCAACAGTTTAAGG
Source organism: Oncorhynchus gorbuscha (assembly GCF_021184085.1). Lineage (NCBI taxonomy): Eukaryota > Metazoa > Chordata > Actinopteri > Salmoniformes > Salmonidae > Oncorhynchus > Oncorhynchus gorbuscha. The sequence goes on along the minus strand of NC_060181.1, from coordinate 53,965,653 downwards.
TGCAGAGTAGAGTAATGGGTGGAAGCCGATTAGTAACAGTGACTGAAGTTCAGGGCAGGGTACTGGGTGGAGGCCTGCTAGTGGTGACTATTTAACTGTCTGATTGTCAGGCGTGTGCGTACTCGTCGTGAAGTCAGGTGCAGGAGAGCAGAGAATTGTGACCAGGCGCACACTTCATTAAGGCAGGAGAAAGATTACAGACGGACGCAGCTGCGTCAAAAACCTCCTCCAGCCAACAAGGCAAAGTGTAAAGCGCGCAAAAACAGTCACAAACCATAAATGTATAACAATTCAAGCAAGCTTCGTGAAAACACACGGCAATAACGAACGCCAGCCTGGAGCGTTACAAAACACGTAACACACAAACGATATCACACAAAGACATGAGGGGGAACAGAGGAATAAATACATGCAGTGTGATTGGGGAATGTAAACCAGGTGTGCAAAACAAGACGATACAAATTGGTAAATGAATGAGTGGCTGCCGAACGCCGCCCGAACAAGGAGAGGAGTCCACTTCGGCGGAAGTCGTGACACTGATGGCTGAAGATAGAAGTTGTTTTTCAGTCTCTCGGTCCCAGATTTGATACAGAGAGAGTTCTAATAAGACTTGAAGTGTGTAAATAAATGGTTTAAAGATGGCAACTGGGAAACTCTATCGTACCATGTAGGCCTACTTATTGTTAATATTGTATGTGCTTGAATAGCTGTCATTGATTCACGACAACTGACAGGACAGCACTGCCCATTTTGAGGCTTCAGTGCACATCCCTATTACTACAGCATACCCACCAGAACCATGTGAATTGGACTCCTGTTAGCGAAATGTTGTCCATTCTCTGTTTTAGATTAAATCGGTTGTGTAATGCCAGTCCCCATTGGATGAGAATGTGTGAAAGCCAGGTATAGCGAATGCATTTCTGCAGTTACAGACGATGGCTATTTCAAAGGTAGTGCTTAGAGGTCAGAGCACCAATTTCATACTCAATGACTGAACTGCCTTTGTGTACTTCCCCTGCAGTTTAGACACATCTTCACTGAACATCTCATATCACAGTCATACAGACGAGGCAGACTCTCCTCCTCAGCCGTGGTGAGCGGTGGGGTTGTGTGGCTTGATTGTGATTGCTCCGAATTGGTAGTCCTAAATTGAATTTTTTGATGAAAACAACTTATCTCCTAAGACACAGATGGAAGCGCTTACATACCCTGAAGTGTATCCATGTTCTCCTTTATCGTGTGTGTGGTTTGACACAGATCCGTTGGGTCCTAGTACAAATGCATGATTGTGGCTAGAAATCTCACATGAAAAAAATAATTCACCTCGAATATTGTAAAGGCTGCTGTAGTCACCTGATTCCTGGAGGTGTGTACTCCCAAAGTTGTTGACTTGTTGTGTCCGCAAGTTATCTAGCAGTTCTCCCCAGTTAGACGTTTCATACTGGCAATAAAAACAGATGATTGCCATCATTTCTTTGAGTCATTGCTGAAATATTTAATGCATCAAATCAAACATTAAAATACCATTATAGAAGGTAAAGTAAAAATGTGTCATTATTAGTTCAGTTGGTATAGCCCAGATATATATAGTACAGATGAGATCTATGAAAGCTATTCAAACGTAGTGTGCGCCTTCTACTTGGCATAAGAATGACCCACACCTGCAAGTCATCTTAAGAGGGTTTTCTGTTTTTGGTCACCTAAAAGTAATGCAACAAGTTACTTTCCACAGCAAGTAACAAGTTACAGTACTTTTACAGTTTTTTCCAACTGCTTACACACAATTCCCAAAACTGCACCCACAAAATACGAAATGCCTCACATCTCTTTCAAAATGTAAACACATGTCAGAATGAAGCATTTGCATCAAATGGCAAACACTGCTTTCATAATAGTACATTTTTGGATATACCATGTAAACACTGTTGTTCTAAATCTAAAGGTCTTTGGTCTTTCATAGGCTTATATCTACATTTCAATACAATGTTCTACAGTGAAAGTAATCTGCTGAGAGGGGTAACAAGTACTGTACACTGTAAACACCAATGCAATGTAGAAACAGAAAATATTTAGTAGGCCAAACATTACTGTTGTATACAGTAGCATACAACAAAACCATAAACATATGTAAACCAAAAGTATATTCTTAAGAATACAGTAAAGAACACAATTGTGTGTGTGGAGTCCAGGGAGGGCAGTCCAGGAATTGGTAGGGGGGGGGGCAGTCACCAGTGCTAAGCTACGCTTCATCTCTTCATCTCCGGCCTGGGTCTGGCCACAATACTTTGTCCACATCACAAGATACGTTTTCTCTTGCCAAACGTCGAGGGAAGTATCTCCTATCATGGCGTATCAAACCTTGGACAGAGGCAACCTCTATGTCCCCACATGCGTCCTCCATTGCCTGGAGAAGCGGCATGCGGGCATTTTCTTTTTCACCTTTATTTAACCAGGTAGGCTAGTTGAGAACAAGTTCTCATTTATAACTGCGACCTGGCCAAGATAAAGCATATCAGTGTGAACAGACAACAACACAGAGTTACAAATGGAGTAAACTATAAACAAGTCAATAACACAGTACAAAAAAAGAAAAAAAAGAGTCTATATACATTCTGTGCAAAAGGCATGAGGAGGTAGGCGAATAATTACAATTTAGCAGATTAACACTGGAGTGATAAATGATCAGATGGTCATGTGCAGGTAGAGATACTGGTGTGCAAAAGAGCATAAAAGTAAATAAATAAAAACAGTATGGGGATGAGGTAGGTAACTTGGGTGGGCTATTTACCGATGGACTATGTACAGCTGCAGCAATCGGTTAGCTGCTCAGATAGCAGATGTCTAAAGTTGGTGAGGAAGATAAAAGTCTCCAACTTCAGCGATTTTTGCAATTCGTTCCAGTCACAGGAGGCAGAGAACCGGAAGGAAAGGCGGCCAAATGAGGTGTTGGCTTTAGGGATGATCAGTGAGATACACCTGCTGGAGCGCGTGCTACGGGTGGGTGTTGCCATCGTGACCAGTGAACTGAGATAAGGCGGAGCTTTACCTAGCATGAACTTGTAGATGACCTGGAGCCAGTGGGTCTGGCGACGAATATGTAGCGAGGGCCAGCCGACGAGAGCATACAGGTCACAGTGGTGGATGGTATAAGGTGCTTTAGTAACAAAACAGATGGCACAGTGATAAACTGCATCCAGTTTGCTGAGTAGAGTATTGGAAGCTATTTTGTAGATGACATCGCCGAAGTCAAGGATCGGTAGGATAGTCAGTTTTACTAGGGTAAGTTTGGCGAAGTGAGTGAAGGAGGCTTGTTGCGAAATAGAAAGCCGACTCTAGATTTGATTTTAGATTGGAGATGTTTGATATGAGTCTGGAAGGAGAGTTTACAGTCTGGCAAGACACCTAGGTAATTATAGATGTCCACATATTCTAGGTCGAAACCATCCAGGGTGGTGATGCTAGTCGGGCATGCGGGTGCAGGCAGCGAAGGGTTGAAAAGCATGCATTTGGTTTTACTAGCGTTTAAGAGCAGTTGGAGGCCATGGAAGGAGTGTTGTATGGCATTGAAGCTCATTTGGAGGTTAGATAGCACAGTGTCCAAGGAAGGGCCAGAAGTATACAGAATGGTGTCATCTGCGTAGAGGAGGATCAGAGAATCGCCCGCAGCAAGAGCAACATCATTGATATATACAGAGAAAAGAGTCGGCCCAAGAATTGAACCTTGTGGCACACTCATAGAGTCTGCCAGAGGACCGGACAACATGCCCTCTGATTTGACACACTGAACTCTATCTGCAAAGTAGTTGGTGAACCAAGCAAGCCAGTCATTAGAAAAATCGAGGCTACTGAGTCTGCCGATAAGAATATGGTGATTGACAGAGTCGAAATCCTTGTCCAGGTCGATGAAGACGGCTGCACAGGATTGTCTCTTATCAATGGCAGTTATGATATCGTTTAGTACCTTGAGCGTGCCTGAGGTGCACTCGTGACCGGCTCGGAAACCAGATTGCACAGCGGAGAAGGTACGGTGGGATTCGAGATGGTCAGTGATCTGTTTGTTGACTTGGCTTTCGAAGACCTTAGGCAGGGCAGGATGGATATACTGTAGGTCTGTAACAATTTGGGTCCAGGGTGTCTCCCCTTTGAAGAGGGGGATGACTGCGGCAGCTTTCCAATCCTTGGGGATCTCAGACGATACGAAAGAGAGGTTGAACAGGCTGGTAATAGGGGTTGCGACTATGGCGGCAGATAGTTTCAGAAATAGAGGGTCAAGATTGTCAAGCCCAGCTGATTAGTCCAGGTTTTGCAGCTCTTTCAGAACATCTGCTATCTGGATTTGGGTAAAGGAGAAGCTGGGTAGGCTTGAGCGAGTAGCTGCGCGGGGGGGGGGGGGATGTTACCTAGCCTCAGTGCAATGGGCAGCTGGGAGGAGGTGCTCTTGTTCTCCATGGACTTTACAGTGTCTCAGAACTTTTTGGAGTTAGAGTTACAGGATGCAAATTTCTGCTTGAAAAAGCTGGCCTTTGCTTTCCTGACTGACTGCGTGATTGGTTCCTGACTTCCCTGAACAGTTGCATATCGCGGGGACTATTCGATGCTATTGCAGTCCGCCACAGAATGTTTTTGTGCTGGTCGAGGGCAGTCAGGTCCTATATCTGTTCTTAGTTCTGCATTTTTTGAATGCAGCATGCTTATCTAAGATGGTGAGGAAGTTACTTTTAAAGAATGACCAGGCTTCCTCAACTGACGGGATGAGGTCAATATCCTTCCAGGATACCCGGGCCAGGTCGATTAGAAAGGCCTGCTCGTAGAAGTGTTTTAGGGAGCGTTTGACAGTGATGAGGGGTGGTCGTTTGACTGCGGACCCGTAGCAGATACAGGCAATGAGGTAGTGATCGCTGAGATCCTGATTGAAGACAGCAGAGGTGTATTTGAGGGCTAGTTGGTCAGGATAACGTCTATGAGGGTGCCCTTGTTTACAGATTTAAGGTTGTACCTGGTGGGTTCCTTGATGATTTGTGTTATATTGAGGGCATCTAGATTAGATTGTAGGACTGCCGGGGTGTTAAGCATATCCAAGTTTAGGTCACCTAACAGAACAAACTCTGAAGCTAGATGGGGGGTGATCAATTCACAAATGATGTCCAGGGCACAGCTGGGAGCTGAGCGGGGTCAGTAGCAGGCGGCAACAGTGAGAGACTTATTTCTGGAGAGGTTAATTTTTAAAATTATAAGTTTGAACTGTTTGGGTAATGACATTACTTTGCAGGCTATCTCTGCAGTAGACTGCAACTCCTCCCCCTTTGGCAGTTCTATCTTGACAGACAATGTTATAGTTGGGTATGGATATCTCCAAATTTTTGGTGGCCTTCCTAAGCCAGGATTCAGACACGGCAAGGACAAGGCAGAGTGTGCTAAAGCAGTGAGTAAAACAAACTTAGGGAGGAGGCTTCTGATGGTGACATGCATTTTTTGTCAACAAATGAGGGTGCCAGGGGACATGCAGGGCTTGGGTTTACCTCCACATCAACCTAGGAACAGAGGAGGAGTAGGATGAGGGTGCGGCTAAAGGCGATCAAAACTGGTCGCCTAGAGCGTTGGGGACAAAGAGTAAAAGGAGCAGATTTCTGGGCGTGGTAGAATATATTTAGGGCATAATGCGCAGACAGGGGTATGGTAGGGTGCGGGTACAGCGGAGGTAAGCCCAGGCACTGGGCAATGATAAGAGAGGTAGTGTCTCTGGACATGCTGGTTGTAATGGGTGAGGTCACCACATGTGTGGGAGGTGGGACAAAGAAGCTATAAGAGGTATGAAGACTGGAACTAGGGGCTCCATTGTAAACTATAACAATTATAACTAACCTGGACAACAGTATACAAGGCATATTGACATTTGAGAGAGACATACAGCGAGGCATAAAGTAATCGCAGGTGTTGATTGGGAGAGCTAGCTAAAACAACAGGTGAGACAACAACAGCTAATCAGCTAACACAACAACA